>NC_089530.1:5653733-5832073 GCF_963924715.1 Thunnus thynnus
AACATGAGCTCCCTCTCCTCCTTATCCTTGTCTTATTGATTAACGTTTCTTAACCAACAAGATGAAGAAAATAAATGAAAAACTAGAAAAACTACCATGTTTCTCTTTTGGCTAAGTAACTTTCTTTTTGACATCATAATGAACAAAGTATGTGCGTGTATGTGGGTATTGTTTTGCATACCACAGAAGACCCCAGGACCAGGGGCCTATGACCCTTGCTGGAAGTTGGATGACCGGCTGAGCACAGAGACCACGATGGACCCGTCATTTAGCCTCTTCTTCCGTAACATTCCCTAGCTTGGACTTGATTTCCCACAATGCCCTGATTCCACCAATGTCTCCCCAATGCTGTCAGCTTACTAGCAGATCACACCTGACCCTGCCTTATTGATAAAATAAAAATAACATCATGAATGTACAAAAGCAAGTCTCTCATTACTTGGACTAATGTTTATCTGCATGTCAGTGAGGAATTTTGTGGTCTGCCAACAACATAACAAGCTACATTCGTTGTGCTCAAATTGCTTTAGTGACGCCGGCTAGGGAAGCAGAATGATCTTATCTGCAACAAAGAGTACTTCATTCCACTTAACTACATGTTCCCGGTATTGCTCTCCCCCTTCATCTCTCCTGCGCTCGCTCCTCTCTCTCCCTCTCTGTTGGCAGTCAGGCTGCTTTGCCTTCCTACTATCTCTGCCCTGCGATGCACTCAGGAGGAGGAATGCTGCTCAGCCATGCGTCACATGCACATAGCTTAATGTGGCATGCTGCACCCTCAGATAACACATTCAGTATTAGGGGCCAAGGCAGTGGCACACAATAAAACAGCTATTCTTATCGCTACCTACTCCGCATACTCTCTTTCTATCGACGAACCAAACAAACACGGCCAATAATGTCGGGACACAGCAGCGATAGGAATCACCTCCGCATGGAAAATAATGGTGGCGTAGATTACAGCGCGACAGGGAGTGGGTACAAAAATAAAAACAAACACATTGCAGAATTGTTATTAGCGTGATCCTGGTCAGGGTTTTTTTTTTGATCATGTATTTATTCAGAGCAGGGTTTTGCTGAGCATGCATGCACTTTGTCAGCACTGCTTCACATTCATAGAGCTAGATAGTCACGCCTAAAAGCAGCAGAATTTTGTGCTACGGCCAGTTAGACAGTTGTTGAGGGAGTGGAGAGTTATATTCATCCATTCTGCCCACCCAGATTCTGCTGTCGAATCCAAGGATGAAAACATGTTGAACAGTAATTAAAGCCCACTTTATTAAGCTTTATTTTAGTTCTGTATTGATTTATGAGCATGAGTAATCACCCATGGCCACCAATACAGCCTGGAGTCTTTATAATGCCATTAACAAACAATAATCTACCTCTTTCATTAATAGCAAATGGGACACTTGGCTTTCATGGAAGAGTCGATTTTATTTTTAAGCTGTTTTGGAAGTAGCCACTCAGTTATATGATCAGTCTTTGTATGTTTCCATCAATAAAGCAGCGCCACGTCTGTGACCACAGTTTCCCAATAAAATAAGAACAAACTTGGTTCCACTTGTCTCTTCTTCCATGTTGGATGTACATTAAAGCTGCAATAATCAATATTTTTATATTAACAATATATCAAGTGACTGGGTGTAATGTAAAAGGGGTCATTCAAAACCAACCATGAGTCATCAACCACTCTGCAATTTCCCTCAGCTCTACAGAGCGTTTTAGCGTCTTTCAGCTTCTTGTTTTGGTTCAATCTAAATAATCAGTCTCACCCAGCAGGACAAAGTTAGCAACTGGAGAGTGACACTGGAACATTTAGCAACTAAAGAAACAGATATTTTACCTTATAGCTGGTGAAGACCAAAACAGAGCTTAAAGGAAAGTGACAATGAGACTTGCATTTGTCAGCTGACCAGAGACACGAGTCAAATAAAAGCTAATGGTACTCTGTCTGGTGCATGTGTAAATATGTAACTGCTTCTTAACTGGTTAGCCACCACAACTTCATTAGGTGATAAAAAATCAATGTTCCGTTTACATTGAAAATAATGTTTTGATTTCCCAGGTTTGAGTTGGGAATTCTGTGATCCAATCACAGAGTAATGTGCTGAGGTCACAGATGGGGCTAACTGTATTCTTATTTTGGTGTATTGTTCATATTCACAAAACATTTCAACCTTGACTTCTGACAGAGCAACATCCCTGGAGCTGGTGGGGACGCAGTATCTTGCTCAAGGGCGCTTCAGCAGGGTGAACACAGACATAAAAGACTGAGTGTAGAGGCTTATTTCGAGAACAATTTTTGATAAGAGAGGACCTGAGGGAGTTTTGCAACTTGTGAGATACCGTACATAATTAGGCATTGGATTGACTCGTCTACATGTATTGACATCAGTGAAGTGTTTTGATCGGGACAACAGTCAGGCGAGCCGTCCAGAGCTTTATCACGGCACATCTACTTTGCCTAGACTTTAATCCTCACCACTCTGTTTTCCTTCAGTTGCCGACACTTAAGAGCTTGAAGAGGTTCAAGAGCTGGGCTCTTATTCCCCATGTCATTATTCTGGAGACAAAGGAGTGCACACTTCCACCCGAAGAGGAAGACAATCTTATTAACACGGGGCTTTGCACGCAGCCTCTGGAGGGCTGGGCATGTGAGGAGGACGCAATGAGAGAGATGTGAATGTGTGTGTGTTTGCAAGTGATGAGCAGCCATTCTGCCTGTGGTCAAGGCACCAAGCCCCCAGTAATCTCTGTGTCTCTCAACCCCCGGAGCCCTTCCTCCCTTCTCATCTCAGTGATCTCCACGGTCCAGCACTGATCTCTGACATATGCCTCATACTGACGACTTAACACCCTCCATCTCCCACAGCCTGCCTCGACCACAGGCACGACCAGGCACCCGCTCTTTCACTGTCAAGCAAGGTCTCCCTCGTAGACATACATTGCTTCAAAGAGTGCGCACGCGGGCACACAATGAAATGAAAGCACACACGTGTGCATGCACTTGTGATCCTTTGCTTTTTAAAAACCCCAAAATTAGTATGCATGAACCTGCAAACACATGCTCACACATTCTCATTTCTCAAAGGTTCTGTGTGCTAGTGATCACAATATTCTTTAAAAATATACAATATTTATCAATCATTTTATATAAAGGTCTTTAATAACTAGTACGAACATTTTTATATAAATAAATAAAACCTCTGAAAGATGAATGTGGGCCTTGCATCTGCACTTTGCAAGGAAAATGATCAGGACGCTAGGCAAAGCACGCACCACAGTAGAAACTACCGTGCACAGCATGCACTGCACAAAACCAACCATAAACACAATCTTTTCATCTGTGCTATTTCCTGTCAAGAGTGGTGACAAGGCGATTTAAGTGTGATTTAAGATGCGAGTTATGCTGGCACAGAGGAATTATATCATTTAAAGGTCCTGAGAACATCTGGTGTCAGGGAAGGTCACACAGGTAGTACAAACATCAACTTTGGTTTCCGGGGACAGCTTAATGAGATCCGGTCAACATTCAGGAAGCAGTGCAGCACATCAGTGGGGTCTGGAATAAATCTGTGTTTTTGGCAGCTTACAAAAGGAGCTGACCCTGCTACCCAGTGGTGCAGCTGAGCCGGAGTCAAGGATGTCAAATTAACAGCTAAGTCAGGACAACATGCTGAGAAAATGTGACATTAGTGTGGAACAATGACGAAGCCATGCCGCTGGAATTTCCTAAGAATGCGAGGTTGCTCAAAAATACCCATAATCCAATACTGTTGCGGGACAAATGCCATTATCAGTTGCTGAGTCCCAGCTAAAGGTCGCCAAACAAACAAACCCCAAACAGAGCAGCTATTGTTCGCTCAATGACATTGTGCTGAACTAAAATGGCCTCCCAGTATCACACAACCAGGCTGGCTCTGTCTGTCTTTCTCCCCCACTGTATAACATGAGCTCCTTGAGAAACTCCAGCCTGCAGTAAGAGGGTCAAACAAAGAGGTGGCAAGTTCAGAGGTTCTGCTCCCTTGTGTCCCCTTTAAGTCCAGGTCACATTCACTCTCATCACCACATCCCACACTGAGGCCGATGACTAGTCGGCTGAGGAATTTAGCAGGCAGTGTGACACACCAGGAGGGTGAACAGGTATCCTTTTACCCCCCCCTCAAGCTGCTGACAGACACATTGGAGCAACATTACGCTTCTATTAAATGACATTTAAAAGTTTAATCAGCTCCAATGGGAGACTGTTAGCGAACAAGGGGGTCATTGTTTAAGTGGGTAATGGCGCTGGCACCCGTCGCGGCGTGTGTGGACGTGGACCAAGAGCGCCTGGAGGGTGATCAGGTGAGCGGGGGAGTGATTGATGGAAGAGAACACATGGCTGGCCAAGCTGCCTTTTACTGTGCTGCTGTTGCGCTTGGTGCTTGACAATTCCCCATACCCTCATAAATAAGCATCAGAGCATATCTAAAAATGAGGCTGATGGCTGTGTGGCAACAATGTGAGAACAATCCAGTGCTTACTTAATATCATTAAACAGGTTTAGCATGGCTGCTGGTGGCTCAGGAGTTTATTGTGCATTTGAAAGTATCTCATGACCTTTTGCCCTCGCACACATTTTCTCTTATTCACAGCCATATGGTCTTATATACAGGAGTTGAAAAGTTTTTGACATTCTGGGAAATAAACCTATTCACTTTCTTGCAGAGAGTCAGATAAAAAGGTTGATACCACTCTCATGTCTGTAGCTTATGGTAAATATGAAGCTACAGCCAGTAGCTGTTACCTTAGCTTAGCTTAAAAACAACAGGAGAAACAGTGGCAAATAGCTAGCATGGCTAAGTCCAATATTAACAAAATCTGTCTACAGGCACCTGTAAAGCTAACTTAACACCTTACCTCTTGTTTGTTTAATGCGTGCAAAAACTAGTGAAATGTAAAAATGACAAGTTGTGGAGGGCTTTGTACCACACTATTTTTTGGCTAGGCGCAGTGACTTCCACAACATGTCCTTTTTACACTGTGGTTCATGTATGGAAAAAGACAGAACATATAGTGTGTTTGTCAGTGAGCTTTCAAGGTTCTGGTAGGTGGATTCCTTTAGTTAAGCTGACTGGCTGCTGGCTGTAGATTAATGTATACTGTATGGACGTTAGAGTGGTGTTAATCTCCGTATCTAACTCAGAAAGATAGCAAAGCTATTTCCCAAAATGTCTAACTATTCCTTTAACCATTCTGATTAACCTGTGAAAAGTAAATTAATAGATTTTTATGACAATGCATTAGTATTATAGCCTACATTAATTAAAGTAGATGAAAACACAGCAGATATGAAGTAGGTCTGAAATATATTCAGGGTTTTAACTGTAAAATCTTTGGGAAATGCTCAACTCATGTGAGAAAATAAATCTTTAAAAGAAGAAATGTTTGTTTGCCTAAGTGTTTGTATTTATCACCTTTGGGCAATTTTTCTTTACAACATTTTGAAAACATGCTCATGTCAACATGTGAACATTGGAAGCATTCTTGTATTGAACACTGCTGGAACACATTTGCCCCTTGGGAATGAACTCTGTTTACGTCTACTGTAGCAGTCATTTTATTTATAAATGAGATTATGGAACCACATCTCATCCTTATTACCTCCATCACTACCCTCACCCATCCATGACCCCCCATACTTGTTTGGACATCACAATGATGGTTTATGGTTTCTCTTTTGGCGCTGTGCACCAACACCACCCAGTCAATGCCCTCCACGTGGCACCAACACACACAAATATGCACACACACCCCCATGACCTGAATACCGGGCCCACACGCACATACACACCTCACTCCTCAATGTGGTTATTACCTTTGTTCACCAATTCCAGTGTGGCTGTTGTCAGTTACAACTAGTTAATTACTTCATGATATGTATGCAGGATGGTTGTGTGTAAATGTGCAGTAAGTGCACCTAAACACTTGATACCTGTTGCTGCCCACCACCCCATCGTCATATCACAGATACACATACAGAGTGTGTGACAGTCTTGTGAAACTCAGGTGTGGAAGTGAGAGCTTAACCAGAGTGACACGCCTGGGTGCTCTGACATCACAATGACACAGGTGCACATACTCGATCTTATGCATACTACTCATTTATCCCAGGTATATGTACTGTATATATATTTATGTGTGTGTGTGTGTGTGTGTGTGTGTGTGTGTGTGTGTGTGTGTGTGTGTGTGTGTGGTGACACTTGGTCTAGTGAATAGAGCTTCATCTGCCCCTTGTCATTCTGAGAGGCTTTGCAGCGGGCCGCTTCCCCCATTAATCTGTCTCCTTTTACCAGAGCTGTCAGGACCACTGCGTGTGTGTGAGCACAAGTGTGTAGCATGTGCGTACTTACTGTGCCACACAATGTGTGCATGTGGCTCTCTTTGTCAATGTGTGCGTCTGCATGCCAGTGACCACACATGTGTGTGTTTGTGAATGTGTGAGCACACCATGTAATATTTCACTCCTTACCCACAGGGATTAGACCATTCATCTCCCGAAGCTCCTGTGTAGGTGTCACACATCGCACTAATGAGGAGAGGATGGAACAAGGGAGAGCCAGCGAGCGAGGAGGGAAAAAGTAAAAATAGATTTTTTGTTTTCGGACAGCAGAGAAGAGGCGACAGTGATCGATAATTCCTGCGCAAATCGAAGTATTGATGAATGAGGGATTTTCATGCTGGGAGCGATGGGAGTGTGGGCGATTGTAGAGCTTTAAAAAAAAAAAAAGAAGGCAGGGATTAGCACTGGTCGCCCTACAGGGAGGGGAAGGGTTAAGAAATGGGGCTTTGCTGAGAGCAAAGGCAGGTACTCCTCTTATAACACAAATCAATTTACGCTAGCCTGAGAAATTGATTACAGTTGGCTCATACCTCACATGGTAACAGCAGACATCAAACAGACACTGTCAAGCCTGCAAAACCACACAACGGGGGCATTATCTGCCTCTCGCTGTGTGTGTGTGTGTGTATGTGCGCGTGTGTGTGTGCAGGGCCTGTGTGTGTGTTGTTCAGCAGACAAGATATCTCTTCGCTTTCCCCAGTTACTCAAACAAGGGGATGGCTGCTAGGCAACCAAGCCACATCACATCACATCAGGCAAGCTGGGAGAGAGAGACACACACACAGAGAGATACAGTAGAGATGGAGAGAGAGAGAGATAGGAAGAGGAGGAGGAGGAGGAGGGAGTTTGGAGGCAGAAAACTGTGCTGGCAGTATTACATAAGCCGGCAGCCCAGTCCCACTGCTCACATTAATGTGGTTAGGCACTCGGAAGTGATGTCCATTAGTCACAAGTGACAAGGCAGGTGAAGACGCGGCATCCAGCAGTGATTTTAAAAGCTGTTGTTGTTTATAATGGAGAGCATTACGAACAGATGAGTCAAAAAAAAGAGAGAACACAATGCACACATGGATGAATCGCCTACTGTATCGTACAAACAGAACAGGGACTGATAACACCCCAGATGGATCATTTAAAACTAACACACGTAATGTAAAGACATACTGTACGAAAACACATGCACATAGACACACACATACACAATAATGACATGTGGAATGATATGTGAATGCCCCTCTTAGAAAATACATGAGCTCTCATTTGAAGATGAGAGGGCGGGAGTGTTAGGGTGTGTGTGTGTGTGTGTGTGTGAGTATGTGTGTGTGCATGTACATAAAAGCTGTGTCAATCAACATGATCATCAAAAATACATCAAAGGTTAAAATAAAGATGAGCTGCTGTTGTGACTGACAGCCTATACATAATCTATGAATCTGCATTTCCACATTATAACACAACAACATACATTCTATCACAAGATGTAACCAGCACATCTTAGCAAATTATGAATAATTAAATGGATATAAATGGGTCAATACAACCCAAAGTCTATCTTTTGAGAATGAACATAACACTCCCTTTACAAAATGAGTGCTTTATACTCAAAAGATAGATTTAGCTTTGAATTGACCCAGTGATTCTGATTATTAAAAATATTGCTCGTCATTTGTTATATTACTGCTGTACTCCATAGGAGATGTGCTCACAGTTGTTACAATACTTACAATCATTTTTACTTTTCACCCCTGTTATATTCGATATCCAATATTCTTGTCTCTGTTTTCATTCAACACCAGGGGAAAATAAAATGACTTGCTATTTTTCATTTGAGAGAGCATATCCAAAATTGAGGCTTGGAATGTTCAGATACAGTGTAGTCATTTTGAAAATATTAGACTGATATTTAAGACAATGACAATGAAAGTCACGACTCGTCATCATTAGCAGTCATTATCACTGGAAGTGAAAAAGTACGTATTAAAGGAATAGTTTGACATTTTAGGAAATATACTTATTCACTTTCTTGCCATGAGTCAGATGAGAAGATTGATACCACTCTCTCAGAGCGGTGCAGTATCAATCTTCTCATCTAACTTTCAGTAAGAAAGCGAATAAGCCTGTTACCCAAAATGCCCATTCCCATTAAATTAAATTTTTCCACCCAGCACTGCTTTTGACTGTATTTGCATCAGTGTATAATCATCCAGCAACAGGCCAATTCCTTAACCATGACCAAAGACCTCCACCTCAGCCCAAGCCCCTCAGAGCTCCCTGGGGATGATGGTGAAGGGCCGGACGGGGCAGGACGCCTCCAGCTCCAGGGCGGTCAAGAAGCAGTCGGGGGCCTGGCTGGAGCCCCGAGACTGCAGGGCCTCGCCCAGGCCGCTCCATGCCTCGTGGGATGTGCTGTGGACCTGAACTGCATCACGCAGGACCTTCTCGCCGAGATGGACACGCCCGGTTTTCACCAGCAACCGGCCCTGGATGGACAGATGGGATAAAAGAAAATAAGGAAAATAATAAAATCTGCATTGATATACAGTGTACAATATGTATACTAATGTTTCATGGTTCATCAAGTCATGTTCAAAACACAAGTGTAGAGGACACCTAAGACAGAAATATGTTGCATCAATATTTCTATTTAATCTTCTGGAACACTTTAAAACTCTGACGTATATACAGTAACTTAAAAGTACGTTGTGGTTAAAAGGATTTTTGTAGGTCATGAAAAGTTGATATTTTGGGAATAAAAAAACAATTATACAGCAGTTTAAGTGGGACACAGTGTTTTTTATTTTTGTTTTTTCTGCTGAATTTGCTGTGTTAAAACTGAATTAACCCCACTTCTGATGTGAGTTACAGGCTGGAAGTTGACCTATGGCATGCTCTCGTTTTCACAATGCAGAATGGTGATTACACATTTAATTTCTCTTCCTCATCCTTAATAATATTTTTTATCCTAAATATCAACCATTAAAGCATTTTTCATAGCATGATAAGATCAAGCAAACAGATGGTGGCTTTTTACAAAAAAATCCAAATCTTGGATTATAATGCCTGCTGTCCTGTGGTCTAGTTTAGGATGACAAAAAACAAAACACCAACAATGACAAACTGTACTACATTTTACTACAGTCATATTCAACTAGAATTGTACAACTAAAGGGAGAAAATCCACAAATCATGAGATTAGGAGCAACCCTTTGCCACACATACACACACACACATACACACACACACACACACATACAGAGTGATAAAAAGATGTTGATGCTGTGTTTAACTTTCTGGGATCGGAGGAGAGATATCTGGTCAAAAAGACAATTTGTGTACAATTTATGTACACATACATTATTGCTGATAATTTGCCAAAGCATAACCTTGCTTTTTAGATTGATGAACTGTGTTTTTTCTAACGACTAGGCAGAGACAATGGTTTCAGGTTTTACTGGCAGCAGGTAGAAAATGGAACCCATCTGAGGTGGTGTAGCAGGCGAAATCTGTTCTCAGGCATGGAGATATTTTGGGCCAAGTGCAGCATGGAAGAGGTGGCTTTGAGCTAGGCACAAGTAGACCCAAATGGCACAGAGCAGGACCTGCCCAGAAGAGATGGCTGGTGGTAAAAGCAGGTGGAATGTGCAAAGTGAAAAGGTAGTCTCACAGGCAAAACAAGGCCAGTGGACAAGATTGGAAAACCTTGTGAATCTTTGGGAAATGGAAGGAGGCAGATTGAGCTTCATCATCAGAGCCATCTACGATGTTCTTCCCAGTCCCAAGAACCTGAATCAGTGGCGTGGGGAGGACCCATCATGTCCCCTTTGCCAAACACCAGCAACCCTACGGCACATACTTACCAGCTGCAAGACCTGCCTCACCCAAGGCTACACCTGGAGGCACAACTAGGTCCTTTGGCAACTGGCACTAGTGCTGGAAGTTAAGAGGACTAACAACAATGCCCTCCCTCCTCCAACCCCTGGCTTCTCAAACACCATGGCCTTTGTACCAGCAGGAAAGGTGTGAAAGAAGTCAACTGCAAGAAAAGGATCAAGCATACTGGATTCAGCCTGGGATTGGAAGATGAAGGTTGATCTAGACCAGAGGCTCATCTTCTCATTAGAGATCATTAAAAGTAGTCTCAGGCTGGATCTGATCTTGTGGTCAGCCTCACAAAAGGCCCTGTTCATCATAGAACTGACGGTGCCATGGGAGGATGCAGCTGGTGAAGCGTACAAATGTAAAAAGCTGAAGTATTCCGATCTAGCAACTGAAGCATAACAAAATGCCTGGAGAACACAAGTATTCCCTGTGGAGGTCAGCTGCAGGGGTTTTGTGGCCATGTCAAACACCAGACTGCTGCAAAGGATGAGAGTCCGAGGACAGGCCCTCCAACAGGCTATCAAGTCACTGGCAGAGCTGCCGAGCATAGCAGGAACTTGCTCTGGCTGAAAAGAAAGGACAAGAACTGGGTGGCAAGATGACCATCAGCCAGAGGAGTAAAAGGGAGGAGTAAAAGTGGAGGGGGGTGAACCTGGGACACCAGGTGTCACCATTGAACCCTCCGGAGGTGTCGTGGGCCAATAAATGAAACACAAAGGAAGGAGGGTGCCCACCTGATGACCCCACTGAAGCTTCTACCCCTACCCCCACTGCTGGTTATGATTTACAGTCTGCACAAACAGGTCTGAATCACTGACAGAAGAAACCTGGACTCGACTGATCCTGTTGAAATTCTGTTGTTGTGTGGGCCTATCAACGAAACAGTAAGGAAAGAGGGTGCCCACCTGATGATTCCAGTGAAGCTTTTACCCCCAACCCCACCCAAGGAGTAATTGCAGATTACAATACTGGATTGTAAAATCAAGTCCTATGAGCTCAACTGGTTCCAGTACATGTAAATACAGAATGACAGTTAATCAACAGTGACACAGTGCCCATCACAGTGCATTGTATTTTTGTTAGTTATTTTGTTGTTGCACTGTAATCTAGTTACGAGTCTGAGATCTGAGAACCTGCTGCCAAAAAGCAATGCATTTACAAGTTATAGTACCAGAAAAACAAACCCTGACGGCAAATAAGGAAACATGAATGTCATGGAAAAGACATGAAGCTTCCTGCTGTTTTGGTTGTAATTTTACCATTTGCCTTTGTTTTCTCTTCCGAATAAGTTTGACTAACCTGAGGGTTTGTTTTCAACCTGTATGATTGTCTGATTGCTCATGCTTGTTTCCCTGTTGGACCTATTTTTGGCAATGTTGCTGTATTCCCAGATCTCAGCAATTAACTTAGGGAGTACAATGTGATCATCAACAGCCCAAGGTAGAAAGCTAAAACCCAAGTTGTAATAAACCAGTTTTCCTTTAAGTTTGGTAGAAAAAGTCACTCATCAGCAGTGTTGGTTGCTTGAAAAATGTAATCAATTAATTATTACTCATTGAAAATGTTATTATATTACTTAACTAATATCTCAACTACACATTACTGTCCTTACTTAGCTCAGCTCGATTAAAGATGCCTTCCAACAACTCCAAGGCCTCCACACCCACATGTCCCATATTCTTTGTTTAACATATGTAGAAATAGAAAACAAGATATTAAGGTTAAGCAGGCAGCCTATGTTTTGGCGGTATTTACTGACCATCATCAGCTAACTTAACGTCAGCCATTGTGACTACATGCAACAGCACTCTAAAACTTCCATCCTCATAGTGAAGCTGCAAGGTTCAGACATCCACCAACTCTGAACAAAAAAACTGCTGAATCTTGAATATAGGCTTACCAGCTAACATTAGCAAGCCAGCTAAGAAGCCACAACATGTAAATAAGACAACTTTGGAGGTACCAGGAGGCACATTTCTCTTCTTTAATGGAGGCCAACTGCCTCCCCCAAAACCTCCAGCCACTGCATTAAGCTACTGTCCTCTGAATGCAGAAAGACCAAACTGATATCAACCCTCTTTTAAGGTTACGGTAAGATAGCAAACAAACAACCACCAAATTGAGTATTACTAGGATAAGTAAATGTAATGTAATTACTGAATATCAAATTGTAATCCCTATGCGCTACTCATTACTGAAAAAAAAAAACAACTAATAACATTACTGTAATGTATTTACATTACAGTACATTGTACTGTAATAATGTATTATTGGTATGTTCCTTTAAAGAACATACTAGTCCAAAGTTAATTTGCGGTGGCGTGCTGGGTGGCTACCGCCCAGGGCTCTGCCAAGAAGAGTGGTGGGTAAGCATGCAATCTCTGCACTCACTGGTTTTATATTGTATGAACATATACTGTATATGTGTGTGTGGCAACAAAGGACTGAGGAAGGCAGGATCGAGAAGTATATTACTCATATTTCATGCAAAACTGTATGGATACATGAATTTAATAAATGGTTGCTAAGGCTGATGTATGGAAAATATGTGTACGCTGTCAGTGTGTGTTTGAAAAGAGAATATATGTGAGCAAGAGAAGGATATTATGTATGATGTCTGTTGTCACCATGTGAAAGGTCATGCAGAACTTTGTGTGAGTGTTTGTCTGTGCTCTGTCTCATCGATGCTCGGCCCAGTTGGGGTGCGGTGTGTTTGAGAGCCCAGTAGAAAAGGGCGTCACGCAACTGACAAACAGCATGGAGTCAAATCTGTCTAACACACAAACATATTGTGCAGGCGCACACACACAAGCTACAGTGTCACATGCACACTCAAGGTGACAACAGACAGCCACTCTTGCACAATATCATTCCCTCCCTTACTTTGACTATCTGTTACACACACAAACACACACGCACACACAGAGCTGGCCTGAGGTCAGACAGACGAGTCTTGTTATGCAGTCTCTGCTCGCAAGCTCCAGATTAATTGGGCTGAAATTCACATAGCTGTCTAGGGGCTCTGATGCAACTTTCAATAAGAGCACGCACACACACACACACACACACACACACACACACAAACACACACACACACACACACATACACACACGCATACACACTCTTCCTCCTTTCCTCCTTTTCCTCACTGCTGCTCTGAGGAAAACACAGAGGAAGATTGAAACTCTTGGGTGCGGAGAAAGCCTGTCACAGGATGTACACACAGGCTTACAAGCTTGTGTGTGCGCCTACATGACATGAGTGTGTGTATGAATGCTTGAGTGAGTGTGTGTGTGGGTGTATGCTCGAGGTGTATAATGTATTTCTTGCTGCTGGTTTGGCCACTAGCTTTCACATCTTACTGTCTGTACTTGTCTCCAGACACATAAGGGTTATATCGTTCCAACGTTTCTAGCATCAACACAGTCAACTACTGGGCTAACACACACACACACACACACACACACATACACACACACACATCAGAGACTCCCACATCACTTAACCAGTTGTCTTCAAATAAAATTTGAGTTTCCATCGCTTCAAAGGACATTACATTAACTTACATTCACTTCCTGGAGACTTATCCTAACCTTAACCATAACCACCACATGCCTAACCCTAAAATAACCCTAATCTTACCTTAACTTTAAACTTTAAAATTAATGATTTATGTTAAGGGGACTTGCTTTTTGTCTCCATAAGGGAGGTGAGTCCCCACAACATGACTGTGTAAACAGAGTTAAGTCCCCACAACGTGAGGAATACCTGGACCCCTTCCATTTGTGCCACATGTCAGTTATGCTTGTAAGTTGTAACCATGGAAAAGTTGATCCTTCTAGGTCAGCAGCTCAATCAAATAAACACTACAGTGGTGTGATGTAAACACAGGAGAGGCTGAGCAAGACAAGCTGGCAGAAAAGCACAAACACAACAGTAGACACACTGGAAAAATGGTTGCCAGTAAAACACGTCAACATTTTAGGAAATAAATGTTGTTTAATAATGTGTTTTCTCTCTGAGAGTGAAATGAGAGAAAATACGTATGTCAATCTCACATCTGTGCATTAAGTACAGAGCTGAATACAGGACATTAGCCTAGCTACCTCTATAGCTGTCTAATGTATACAATGTATCTTGATAGTTTAACCTGTACATGAACAGAGATGTAAAAATGACAATTCGTGATAGGGAAGTTACATGTTGGCTGAGGCGAATTGCTAGATAAAGTTGTGAACACAGGTTTTGGTCTTTGGGAAGCTGTGCACAGTCACTGTTCACCAACAAATATTTCAAGGACGTAACTCCCCATGAAACTACAAATTGTCATTTTTAGATTTCTGTTCATGTACAAGGTCAAACAAAACAAGATATAACATGTTATTGAGTTAGTTTTAGAGGTGTTGGTAGGTATGTTTTGACAGAGCCAGCCAGGCTAGCTGTCTCCACCTGTACTTTGATTTTTGTTATAGTTTCATATGACCAGAAGACTTGATATATAAGATGAATATCCAGAGACTTGACTTTAACTGCATGAACTGAACATTTATTGTATATCACACTGTATTGCATACACTCTGAGCTCAACTAAGCACACTTTGTGTTACTCTACCTCCACATCAGTAACTACATCACATCAGTATGAGTGCATGGCACTACATACTACATCCTTTGTAACTCTCAGTTGGTCAAATAACTTGTGGTTTGAGCTGGCCTCAATGAGGATGAGAACTTGATGTCAGCACTCTCTGCTATACCTGTGTCTGATGTGCAGATGCAGGTACAGCAGGTCTCTGCTCATCATCTACTAGGTCTGTTTCTGAGTTCATCTGGTGCTTTGTGGTGTCTTCCTCAGATGGCCTCTGTTGCGTCTGTAGTGCTGACCAGACGATGTCACTATGTCATAGGACCGTGGTTCATCTCTCTATGTGCTGACCACAGCCGGACACCAACCTTGTGCTGTTTCCATGTGAACAGTACTACCTGGGTGCAGTTTTGGAAGCTGCTTTGCTCCTCTGTTGCTGTCTTTTTTGTAGATTTTGAAGAGTTGAGTGTACATCCTTGGGCACTGCAGGCTGCAGAACAGTGCTAGAGCTGGGTAGAGTGCTTCTGAGGACTCTGCCCATGAGCATTTGTGCTGGGTAGTACTCCTTGTCTGTTACAGGTGTGTTCCTCAGGGTAAGTGCAAGATGAGGGTCTGTGTTTGTTTGTTGCGCTTTCTTCAGCACGTTTACAGTTCTCACTGTTCTCTCAGCTAGTCTGTTTGACTGTGTATAACCCAGACTGGAATGAGTGAGTTTTATGCCCCATGACATTGCAAAGTTTCTCATGTCCTGGCTTGCAAATGGAACAAGGTCACACACTAACTCTTTTGGTATTCCTATTCTAGAGAATACCAATTTCATTTTGATGATAACAGTGTGTGATGTCTTTTCTGTGCATAGCTTTTTGTAACATTTCTGTTCCCATTGTGCTTGGTAGGATTATCCTGTCTCCTGTGAACATTACTCCCTCTCTCACTGCCATTTTGTGTCTCATAGGCCAATATTGTGTCAGTCTTGGGTCCACCTGCTTCTCATGACCAGGCCAACCATGTCTGTGTATGTCTTGCAACAGCTGCAGTATTTCTTTCTTTGTCGTCTTTCTTTGTTTCACCCTTGAGCTGCTCTAGAGTCTCTGTACTCAAGGCCTCTGTTGGCTCCAAAGCATAGACAACTTTTTCGTCCATAATGTCACCTACTGCCGTGTGTTGTTCTGGTATGACAGCTCATGAGAGTGTGTCAGTGATCAGCAGATCTTGTACCTGGTGTGCAGGTGACATTTAAGTCATATTGCTGTAGCTGAAGCAGCATTTTCTGCAGTCTGGAAGAAGCTGTTCCCAGTGGGTTTCTCAGGATGTTTTCCAATGGTTTGTGGTCTGACTGAACATTAACCCTCATCCCATATACATATTGATGGACTCTTTTGACAGAGAAGACTTTTTGGTCACTGTCAGTGCCCTTGATGCATAGGCCTTGACTTTTGCCTCATCTGCCTTAACACCCTCTGAGATGACAATGTGGCCCATGTAGTTTACACTGCTCACCTTATACTGTATTTTCTCTTTGTTGAATTTCACATTGGCTTCTTTTGCTCTGGCCACCACCTTCTGTATTATCTCATCATTCTCCCTCTGTAGATGTGACGATGATCATGTTGTCAGCTATGATGTGAACTCCTTGGATGTCTCCAAATGTTTCACAGTTGTGTTGCTGGAAAACTTCACTTGCTGACTTGATTCCAAATGGTAGGCGTTTGAACCAATATCTTCCCCATGGTGTGTTAAATGTGCACAGTAGCAATGACTCCTTGTCTAGCTTTATTTGCCAATAGCCATCTTTTTCATTTAGCACTGTGAATATCTTCTTACCACCAAATTTGCTCAAAACTTCATCCGTTGTAGGAATGGAGTGACGCTGTCTTAAAATTGCTCCGTTCAAATCACTGGGGTCCAAGCAAACCCGTAATTTCTTCTTGTCTTTATTTTCTGGGACTACAAAGCTCATATCATATAAGCTTGTGATTGGTCATCAAGAGTGGCTTAGCTTAGATTTCAGCTAGTAAAAACTTTGGTGTCCCTCGACTGTGGCAAAATGACGACCTGGAACAACTTCTGACACCATGTTATAGTTTCATATGACCAGAAGACTTGATAAATATGATGAATATCCAGAGACTTGACTTTAACTGCATGAGCTCATGGTCTATTGAAGACACTCTTACTGCATTACATGCACTCTGAGCTCAACTGGATGAGGCACACCTCGTCTTACTCCACCTCCACATCAGTAGCTTCATCACATCAGTGTAAGTGAATGGTACTATATACTACAATTTTAAGATAACCTTAGCTAACAATGTCCTGATGCTATACTTAACGCTCAGACATGAGATTGATCTCAATCTTCTCATCTCACTGTCTGAAAGGAAGTGATTAAGTGTCTTGGCAAAATGCTGAACTCCTGTGATTAAGTATCACTTGATGGAGAATAAGGACATGATTCAAGGAAAGATCAACAGGACAGATTTCCGGGCAAAGTAAAAGAGATTTTCAGTCAGTATGACAAATGAACAAGTATGACACAATGAGGAATAAAATGGTATTGAGAGTTAGGAGTTAGGAGGTATTAGGAGAGTGAACAAATGCGTTCAAGAACATTTAGATTGCTACCAAGTCTTTCTGGCATTACACTGATAAAACTGGTATCTATTGGTTTTGCTTTAATTACTCTCAGCCATCTGTCTGCAGTTTTACCTCAGCTGATCCCATCGAGCTTGGCAGCGCAGGTTTGTTTCTTGTCGTGCCATTAAAGCACAACTAAACTGAGCTGAGCCAAACTGAGCAAGTGGGCATTTTTGTTTTCATCTGTCTTTCAAGCTAAATTTAAGCAAACTTGAAATGCTGCAAACAATACACAAGATTTAATTAAGTGTATTTCCGTCAGCATCAAGAATATCACAAACACACTCAACAGAGATTTGATTATGGAATTGATTAGCATTGAGGAAATTAGTTTTTTGTTCTTGGGTGTCAGTTGATATTATTCATACTACTACTGTGCAAAAACAGAAATGAATCCACTTTGTAATATTCTAACGTACCAACCACAGCCATCACAGAGATTTATTTATGGAAATAGTAATTATTGGATAGCTTCTTTATTAACAGAAACTTTCTCTGCCTCAAGCGAGTATTGAAACTTTTCATTGCATCATAGTTTGCATCCAATACTTGGATTCAAATTCATCTAATGTATAAAGCCACACACTGATTAGAAACTATAGGCTTTAAACCAATTCGTGATTAGATGTAGATCCAAACTGAGCTGACCACATACTAATAGACAGATGGCTAGCTAACTACATTCATACATGACATAAACAAAATCAAAATGAGTGACAAAATGGTCATATGGATTAGTTCCCAGTAAAAAACAGCACATAAATTCATGTCTTCTAGACAGTGTACAGACAGCTGAACTCTAAATTTAGACTTGCAATCTGCTGTTGCCAGCCATATTGCTTACAGAGCTGAAGAGCTCTGACTGACCAGACAAACTAGAAAAATAGAATAACATTATAAATAGTCAGCTTTAGGTATAAGGTTAGAAATTGTTATGTTGAAGTTTTAATTTAGAGATGATTAAGTATCAGCATGACATAGTTCAGGTTCATAATGATATGACTGCCAAAGGGCTTGTTATGTTACTCAATAACCATCTGTTGAACCCCTGTTAGGGAACATCTACTACACACATCCACACAGCGTAACCCAGTGGCCTAATGCCCTGCCATTGAACCAGGAAGGGAGGCTCTACCTGAACCTTTAATCCTGTCAGTGGTTAAATCTGGGCAGGCAGGGAGAAGTGAGGTGAGCCCTGGCAGCTGTATTTACCTCAGTCATGTTGGCTTGAACTTTCAGACTCATTCATGCCTCAACATACAGTTTTCCCCCTTTATTTTTTCTTAAAGGAGTAGTTTGACATATTGGCAAATTTTCTTATTTGCTTTCTTGCCAAGAGTTAAATGAGAGGATCAATACCACTCTTATAAGTTAGTTAAACTTAAAGCTGCAGTCAACAGCCAGTTAGCTCAGTTTAGCATAAAGACTAGAAACAGCTATAATCCCCCCATAAAAGCCCAACTTGCCATTTTTACACTTCTATTTTTGTACTAATTAGACAAGCAAGATATAACATGTTAATTTGTGAGCTTTAGAGGTTCTGGTAGCTGGATTTTGTTACCACTGGACAGAGCCAGGCTAAGGGTCTCCCCGCTGTTTCCAGTTTGTATGCTAAGTTTAGCTAACCGGCTGCTGGATGTAGCTTCATATTTTGCGTGACTTCTCATTTAACTCTTGGCAAGAAAGTAAATTTATGTGGCTTTATGTGGCTTTAAAAAGCACCTTATTCCATACTATCTGATATGATCATATGTATTATGTAACAACCTATTATTGAAGCTATATGATGTGTACACTGAGTCAAAGATTGAAACCCAAGATTCCATGTTTTTTAGTCTTCATCATTACATCTAATGGAATAGATATTTTTTGGAAACCTTATTCAACATAAGGTGACTGGGCTACTGGCAGGTTTTAGTGGAGTTTAAGAGGTTAAAACCTCAACCCTTTCAGTTTTACAGTGTTTACAGTTTAGTTTTTGTTGGTGTGATATCATATTGAAGATTTACAATAGGTCTAGAGTCCATTCTTACTTCTCTACAGATTAGAGGAGATATACAGTATAAACATATACAGTATAAAAGTCAGCATGGCGCACACACACTTGCATATACACACTCACATGGAAAGATGGCAACAGGAAGGGAAAAGAGAAGGAATGACTGAAAGAGATGATACAGGAGCCGTAGAGGAAAGGAAAAAGAATACAAGAAGGAAGGAAGAGAGTGTGAGCGAGCAAGGAAGAGCTAAACTGGGAACAATGAATAACGAGAGAGAGATAGAGTGAAAAAAAAGAGAGAGGCGTCAAAGAAAAAGGAAAAAATAAGTGAGCCCAGATGAGCCATACATAGCAACGGAGGCACCAGCCAACTCCCAATCGTCTTTCTGTTTGCCCCCCCGATTCCTTTCTTCCTCTCTCACACTCTCCTTCTCTCCCTATCTCTCTCTCTCTGGTTATCAGAGGTCTTGCTCAATAGAATATATTTCCCTGGTTGCTAGGCAATCCCATAAAGCGGCGAGAATGAGCAAAGTGTTATAAATAATGTATTTGCATTATCTAATCAGCTGACAACCACCCCCATCCACATAGAGAGGAGAGAGAGAGAGACAGACAGACAGAGACAGAGAGAGAGAGAGAGAGATGGGGGGCATTTGATAATTGGAACGCGATTAATTCAATGAGCACAAGTCCTCGTCCTTGAGAGTATGCATGCATATGTGAAGCTGTGTATGAATATGCTTCTGTTGGAGAGGAGGAAAAGTAAAATGTGTGTGTGTTAAGGGTGTTTGTGTGTGTGGTTGACTCAGAACATGCTCCACTAGAGAGCAGGAGGGATGAGATGTGGAGGATGTTGGGAGTGGGTCAGATTCATTTCATACCATTGCCGGAAGCAAGGCTGGGCCGTGTTTCAGGATCAGCTACCCATCAGAACGCACACACATGCACCACATGCCACGCATACACACACGTCAGCCAAACACTTACCATAATGAGGTTAACACCGGAGACAGCCAAATGTGTAAAAGCTGACATGGCTAATAACATGATAGAGGAACAAATAGAAGCTTAGATTTAGCCTGTGGGCTGTAATGACAGAGAAATTAAACTAGATATCTGCAGTTAACTGTTAGCGCACACTCACACTTAAAAACACACACAGCATACCATAGTCCTATACAGTTTTTCCTCACTACCACACCCTCATCAATCCAAAAATACCAGCAGCTGACCAGAGCTGTGAGTCACTGTCTGATCTCTGCATTTGCCTCTCTCTCTTACACAAACACACACACACACACACACACACACACACACACACACACACACACACACACACATGCGCGCTTGAAAAGCCATGTGGACATGGTTGATGCTAATATGTAGGGCTGGGGTGAATAAAGTGGCGTGCGGTGAATAAGGGAAGATGGCGGTTGTGTGTTATTACACACCACACCGCAGGGGCTGGTGAGCTTCTGTGTGGCTTCCAGTTATGGGTTTCCCTTACTCACATTTCCCTTTTTCCCATTTACTGCGGCTACTGTGGAGAGAATTCACTCCACTCTGGTTGGCCCGGGTGAAGCTACGCAATGCTGTCTGAAACCTCCAAAAAGTCCTCATGTGCTACCAGTGCTTGTTCTGCCTTTGGAAAAGGCAATTTAATTGTTCACGTCAGTCACATGTACTTTGAAAATTTGGTTAATGACAGTCACAACAATGTTCCTACTGTATTACAAGAATATAGCCGCATGAATGCTGAAGCCAAATGTGGAGTTTAACCTCTTTTGGGGAAATGTCTGTAAAAATGGACAAAACATTTAGAATATTTCTATTTGATGTCACGGAGCAGCCACAAAAACATAGCGCCTTGTCTTTGAATAGTCCACTCTGTGCAAGCAGTGCTTACGGCCCCAAAGAAGAATTCAATTGAACAAGCAGATACAGAACATATGTAATACTGTCATACAGTGTGGTAGGTATGGTAAGTTATCCAAAGGTTAGATGAGAAGATTGATACCACTCATGTCTGTGTGTTAAATTTGGAGCAGAAGCCTGGCAGTGGTTAGCTTAGCTTAACATAAAGACTGGAACCAGGGGGAAACAACTAGCCTGGCTCTGTTCAAAACTTCAAGACTCCCTGTAAAACTACAAATTGTCGTGTTTATACTTCTGTTTGTGTACGAGAGCCAGGATGGCTGTTTAGCTCTGCTTCCTGTCTTTGCACTACCTTAAACTAAGCTAATCACCAGCTGGCTCTAGCTCCTCATTGAACATACAGATATTAGGGTGGTATTGGTCTTCTCGTGTAACTTTTAGCAAGAAGGTGAATAAGTGCATTTCCCAAAATGTTGAAAACATTCCTTTAAGGGGAACAGAGATTTTGAATGAAAAATCAACAGCTGTAGACATTAAAAAGCATTGTGTTCAATTTGGCAGGACCACTTTCCACATTAAAAACATGTTAATGATTCTGATTCAAATACGGTTAAAATTCACTCATAAGTGTACAAAAAAGTGTATATAACTGTAGCACTTATATGCTGTTGTGATTTTATGCACAGGGGGTTTCCAATACTGACTAATGGTTGCTACATATTTACAGTCAGGCAATACAAGAACCCACACATTCTCAGGGCCACACCCTTGACCTAGTTCTGTCTAGTGGTCTCAACCCCGACAACTTTGAGAATAGGGATCTCTGAGTGTTTGATCACAAAGCAGCTTTATTCAGTGTGGTTTTATCCCAACTACCTATTAATCACAACACACCTGTCTGTTGCCATGTTTTGAACTCTTTAACAGGGGGGAGAGCTCAATTTTAATTCTTTTTAGACCTAAGTGCAGCTTTTGACACAGTAGATCATGATATTTTAATTGACAGTGTTCAAACCTGGGTTGGCATGAAGGACACTGCAATCAGTTGGTTTTATTCTTACCTTTTAGAAAGAACTCTGTCACCATCCAATTACTCATCTTCTACAACTCACATTACCTGTGGTGTACCACAAGATTCAATTTTATTTTCTATCTACATTCTTCCACTTGGCTAAATCATCCAATCTTTTCATTGCTATGCAGACGACACACAGATATATCTTCCCCCGAAACCTGGTGACACAAAAAGCCTACCTGCTGTTACAGATTTTCTCAGTGATGTCAACTGTTGGATGGCACAAAACTTTCTTCAACTCAATAACTAAAAATCAGAAATTATATTGTTCAGTCCCCCAAACCCTATCAGTCTCATTGAGAGTGGAGTACAAATTGATTCAGATTTAAGCTTTGAACCACAGATCAAAAAAGTTGTCCTGTCCTGCTTCCTTAAAATAAGAACAATCTCCAGAATTAAACTAATGCTCTCACACTCTGACCTGGGATCATTCATGCCTTTATTATCTCTAGACTTGACTGCTGTAGCTCCCTCCTTTCTGGCATAAACCAAAAGTCACTGTCTCGCCTCCAACTAGTTCAGAATGCAGCAGCTAGACTTCTTACTGGTTTGAACAGACAACATCACGTCAACCCAATCCTGGCTTCTCTCCACTGGCTCCCTGTTCGATTTAGAATTGATTTTAAAATTGTACTAATCACTTTTAAACCATGTTTGGGTCTGGCCCCAAGCTAGCTACATAACAGAAATGTTGACCCCATATGAGCTAGTTGGCAGCCTTTGATCCTCAAGTGGGGCCCTTCTGGCCATTCCAAAGTCGAGGCCTAAATCTAAAGGTGACTGTGCTTTTGCCTTCAGGGCCCCTTGGCTTTGGAATGACCTGTCTGAGGAGATTTGCTTTTATGTGATGTTGTCTTTTTCTTGCTTTTATTCTTTTTATTAGTATTTTTTTTTTAATCTCTTTTACCATCTTTCATCATAATTTTGTCTTCTCTCTGCTATGTTTCTGCTTCTTTTGTCTTCTTTTTTTAACTTTATCTTAATTTTGCCTTGCTTTTGTTTGGCTTTCTGTTATATTGCCTTTTGAGTATCCTGCTTTTGCTTTGTCTGTCAGAGCACTTTGTAAACTCTGTTTTTAAAAGGTGCTATATAAATGTAGTTATTATTATTAATGTTAAAGTTATTACACAGTTTTACTGAAAATTTAATTAAATGTGTAAAACTAAATCATACATGTTAAAGTGACAAAACAAATAAAGTAATAGGGAAAATACAACATTAAAATCAAATGCTGAAATCACTGTTGCATTCAAGTTCATGTAAAAACGTCACTTTTGTGAGGGCAGGGGAGGGGTCTGGTGGCCTAGTGGTTAAGATGGATATGATGTAATGTAGCTACACTGCCCCCGATTCAAATTTTGCATGTCATGCCCCTCTCTCTCTCCCTATATTTCCTACACTATAAGCTGTCCTATTAAGGGAAAATGGCCAGAAAATAATCTAAATAGCATCTACATTTTTTTTAATCTCTAGAGGCTTCACATTGGTACAAGGTACTGCTTCATGATGAGACTGTGTGTCCATATCAATTTAGAGGAACTTCATTGTGAAGCCACAGCAGGAGTACATCTTCTTTTATCTGTAGCCCTAATAAAAAAAGATCTTAAGGACATTCAAGGAAAGTACAGTATGTACTTTTGCAGAATAATAGCTCAAGTGTAAGAATATCAACCAAGAATATAATCAGAATTCCCCTTAAGGCACAGCAGAATAAATGGGCCACTGGCACACAAAGTGTCCACAGCAGATACAGTATAAAAATAAATGCATGAAGCTAGAGCCACAGAGAAGCAGCAACTGTAGGATATATTCTAGCAGGCTGATGCAAGCCAGAAATATGGGAAGCGCTCCAAATAAAATGTCCCACACACTGTCCCACTTAGGCTACATCACAATGCAAGGATGCAACTATTTACCATACTGATCCATTAGCATGTCTAATACATAATCCAAAATATACAGTGTTCTATATAGCAACATTTTTATATTTTGGCCTACTAGCGCCTGAGCTTTAATCCACGTACACACAAATACAGTATAGTCAAAAAACGTCCACACATGTGTCAAATCCATGGAGGAAAGAAGGCACACACACACACACACACACACACACACACAATCATGCCTTAACACATGCACATGCGCACACACACTGAGAACACATCTGCCCTGTAAGAGACCCAGAGTAGGACACTGCCAGCTGGCTTTGTTTCAACTTTTCACCCCTTGGGATTGGTTCTCCCACAGGCCAAATATGGAAGAGACGCGTACCTCTGTCTACCCCAACGGGACTGCACTTCTACACACGCACACACACGCACACACACACTCTCACACACACCAAAGTGCACAGGAGCAAAAGCATTAGCCTTATGTGGTAACAAGGTGCCCAGTAATTTAGTCAAAGAGATATCAACCTGCACATCTATGGTCACTATGGAGACCACAAGCATTACGTGCGTGTGTGCGAGAGCGCTACAAGCAGTACGAGTCTTGGATTTGAGGAATATCCCTCCCTGGTCCGTTCACCATGACAACAGAGAGAGTTCAAAGGTCAGAGCAACTGTGGTTAATCCAGTGGATCATCTGGAAGACAGACTAGGAGAGAGACTGAGTGAGAGAGTGGGCAGAAGTGGGCGAGAGAGGATATTTATAGTGTGGTAGAATGAGATATAATAATATAATAATATGAATACATATATACATAATACTTTATTTATGAATATTTTAAATTATGAAGTGTATGTATTTTGTTTCACTGATTCTTGATGCTTTGGCAATATTGTTGTTGTGACATTCATGCCAATAAAACAAATTTGAATTTGAAAAATCTGAATTTGGATCTGCTCGGATGAAAGAAACGGAACGAATCAGGAAAGAGAAAGCAAATCTCTGACAGCTCTATTTGTCATTTGTTGGTTATGGACTAAAGATTGTTTCTATTTTCTGAAATTTGACGTTTGCCTAGAAATAATTAAAACATCTCAGAATATAACTGTGCTATAATGTTATAATTTAGACTATAATGACAAAATCTTGTGCCTGGTTAAGTTGCAGCATAAAGGAAATGAGCTAAAATGACAGTGACATAGTACAGCACTGCTCACAGGAGGAAAACAGTCATGATTATGAGCAGCTGCTATCACTACTGCCAGCTAGCGAGCTAATATTAGCAGCTGATAGCTTACTAGCCTCATAATTTCTGTTTTTCAGCAAATACTCAACAAAAACACAAATGTCATCAGTTAACATTAATGTGCCTTCTCAGAAAGAGATTACACTTAATACTACATACAGTATACTTGATTATATAAGACTAACAACAGACTTTTTAAAGTAATAATGGGAGGAATTTGTTCAGTTCCACCACCAGCACATCTGATTCAGCTTAATGAGGTATTGATTAGATATTGATTAAGCATGCCAGGACACATTAACGCTGTGAGAGGAATCACAGATATTCCACCTGATATTGATTAATGCATCCTTCCAAAGCAAAAATGTTGTCATCTGTATGATATACTCATACAGATGTCAATGTATTCAGTGTGTGATGGGGTTGTATGAATATGAATCTTCCGATGAATATTATTTGTTTGTAAATTGATAAGTAAATCACAAAACTGTATAAAAAGTATAAAAAGTGATTCTATTTTATTTAAGTTGTCCCTTAATAGGTTCTATGTTGAAGTTGCCATATCTTTACCATTACATTTATCATTGCTTACACAGCTGAATGTCTGCACAGTTAGTGTGTGTGTGTTGTGAATGCTTTTGTCTTTCTGATGTGCATGTCTCCAAGTATACAGTCATTTGTTGTCCAGCCTGGAACCCATCAGACAAACTTAATTCCTGAGTGTCTGTACTGTATGTGATTGCTGTTTGGTCTGACAGACTTTAATGTCTTTAAGTGAAATGGATATTAAAATGGTGTCAAAAAACACATTTACGGTAAAATGTGTGCATGCATTTGTGTAATGTGTCTCAGCATGTGCAGTATGTTTACACAGTATATCTCTGTAAATGTGTGTGTGGGGGTATGTTGGTGAGAAAGAGATGACAGTTCAATCTTAGACATTTTGGAGTACTTTAGAAAGTCTATAAAATACATGTAAAATATATGTGTGAACACACACTGTGTATTGGTGTAAATATACTATGTGAGTGTATTGCAAGCCAGTTGACAAAACGTACTGTTTCCAGTGTGTGTCATTACACAAGATCTTTACACACCAAGTTATAGCATCATAACAGGTTAAAATTCTGTGAATAATGAAAAACATTCATTATCAATGTTGTAATTCGTTCAAAACTTGGAGCAACCATTTTCCGTGTGATGTAGACAAAGACTAATGCTGCAAAGACCACTTCTCTCTTCCTTTGTTGTATTATTATGCAACATTATAGCACTGTATTACTGCCCTCCACATAACAGTGAAGTGTCATCATTTTCATAAGACACCAGATATTAACACCTTGAGACGCAATAGCTTAGCATGTAAAGATCTTGTATGATGACATATATGTGTAACTACATGTTCTTAGCCAACTGGCTGGAGTGTGTGGTGTGCTGGGGGCAGGTTGAGGAGAACTGACAGAATTGAGTTTTGTGTAAGTTTTAATTTAATTTAGTGGATTTGAGAAAAACATTTCTTATGTGTGGGAGTTTGTGTGTATTAGTACATGACTGCTTGCGTGACTCTGACTTGATTTTGAAGTTCTTGCGTAACATACACTGTAATGTAATTGAGTGAACTCAAGTAAAGCATTTAAAATGTGTGCATGGATGTGTGTGTGCAGTGTATGCTGGGGTGCATACAACTGCACACATACACACACACGCACACACACACACGAGTGTGCGTGCACATGTTTGAACCGCATCTTACGTCAATGGTAATTTAATAGACTCCATTAAAGCACTTAAACTATATTAGTGTATCTATGCATGTCGTGTGTGTCTGTATGTGTGTACTGACCACTGACTGTGTGTGTGTGTGTGACAGAGCAGAATGTTACATAAATCCTAATTTGATTTAGCAGCCTGTATAGCTCTCACCATGTGGACCAGTATGTGCTCTCCTGTGGGATGGATGGCCAGGGCCTCGTCATACAGGCTTTTGGCTTCGTCCAGTTGGCCCCGGAGCTCGGCTAGGCGGCCCTGCTGCAGCCGCACTGAGTGTGAGTTGGGGAAGAGCGAGCTGGCCTCAGCTATGCAAAACTGGGCCTCCTTTAGCCGGCCATCCACCATGAACAACTCCCCTACAGGCGGAGATGGAGAGAGAAAGGAGAGCAGGAGGTAGGGATTTAGAAAGGAGGGAAAGAAAGTAAGAGAGGTTAGAAGATGGAGAAAAAGAAGGGGGGGGGTACAGGAGAGAAAAAGGAAAATAGTAACGGAGGGAAGATGGGGCAAAGGGAGAAAGGACAAAGTGCAAACGAGGAGAAGGGAAGGGGGTAAGGGGAAAAAAGAGTAAGAAAAGGAGGAATGAAGGAAAGATGGAGAAAAGGATCATCAGGGGAAAGAGAGAAAGGAGGAGAGAAATGTATTAATCCCAACAAAAACTGGTGAAAGTGAAATAGATGACCTCACTGTGAGTTCACCAGCATCATGTTAAAATGTAAACTGTGCAGTGCTGAAATACACAAAAAACTACACTTGGACGGACACCCACACACACGCACACACACACACACACACACACACACACACACACACACACACACACACACACACACACACACACACTCTCTCTCTCTCACACACACACATAAGGACAGCACGAAAGTAAGAGTGGGAGCGATGTAGTTCCTGGGAAGTCATGAAACTCTTGCCTAAATATGGCCATCGCATACTAAAGCTGCCTGCCTCCTTTCTCTGCTGCTGCTGGGAAGATGAGGACAAACCCCAGACACACACACACACACACACACACACACACAAACACACACTCACACATAGAATCACGCCTACAAGCACTACACTGTCCAATAAGACCACAGACAAAGAGCTGATTAGAGAACCCTCCCCTGAGGCTGGAGCAGACCAATGTGTAGACAGGATGCCTGCGCAGGAGGCTGTCAGTCATTCTCATGAGCGGACGCTGGGTCAACACCCAGAGAAACCCTGAGAAAGAAAGCCTTCAGCTCTAAACACTTACACCACTGAGTGTGTGTATATTACAGAAAGACAGTAAACTGAGTTGTGCAAATACATTGTATGCACCGTCTGCTCCTGAACGCCGTGTGAACCCATGTGTGTGTTTGGTAGCGGATGTTTTGTTTGTTTACCTGTGTCTCATAGATGCACAGATGGGAAATACTTGCATGCATGCTACCTCTGTGAGATGAAAAAGAGCCATTTCCCAGCCTCAGGGTTTGCTTTCATAGCTTCATTTCGGGGAAAAAGGATTCAGTGAATGCCGGCTATAGTTATGTAAGGCCTTTCCCTGCTCTTCACCTGAGCTCAGAAAAAAAACTATTAGATCAGTGCATGCATGTATACAGTCCCTTTATATGTTTGCAGGTATGTGTGTGTGTTTGCGAGGTTGCATATGGCTAAGTGTATCCCTTGTAAAGAGCCTCGTGTGTAAATGCTTTTTCCTATGTGGCTGATCAGGATGTGAGATTGAGAGAGGAAGTGACCGATGAGAAGAGGAATGCTGGGAAGGAGAGGGGACCGGGGCTCGGCCGCCCCTGGTCTCACATGTACACGCACGCACACATACACATATGCACACACACACACACACACACAAATGCACACATATAGTTTAGTTCAAATCAGCAGCAAGCATGTTCTATTTTGTCTGTTCTCAGCAGAGGAATAGTAGGGTTCAAAGGTTGGACGTAGAAAATAACCTTCAAATTACAGCAGGCCACAGGGGACGTGACCCCCATGCACGGCCCCTCCACCCATCCCATCCCCAGCAGCCAGCTAGCGTACTGTAACACACTGGTATGCTGCTGGTTGCATCATTGCTCTCTCCGAGTCTCTCTTGGCTGCTGTGTGAATTCCTGTTCCCATTCTCGTGCTTCATCCACTCCAGCTGAGTGGATGGATGTGGGGTTGTTTGTGCGGAGCATCTCTATACTCCTCTCCCTTCATTCCCTGCTAATGCTCTGCTCTCCTGTGAACTTCTACAGGCAGACTGAAGGCTGAAGGGGTGGAAGTAATAGCGGTATGCATCACTGCCATTCTGCCCTTAATAGAGCAGTGGCCGCATGTATGCAGGTACGGTGTGCACTCCTACATAAGGTATGCAGTATTCAGCTGGACAGAAATGGTTCTATCCAATAAATTGTTAAAATCTCTCTTGTTTGTGAAGGCAGAGATAGCAGAAAATGGCTGCGGTAATCACGTTCAATTATGTAGTATTAAACACAAAGAAGGTTACAAATAGATCATCTCCAGCGGAAATGGTTTTGTTGTATAACTACTGGATATCCTTATATCACAGGGTTTTCCACACATTAATTCCTGTGACGGCAGCATTCAAAACGTGAATAAATGTGTGCTCACGCTGCACCAAGTGCATAAACAATGTTTTCATTCCCCGGAGAAACTGAAGCTCAGCTGAGCTTGTAAGCAGGTCAGTAAGCTGTGTAAGATAGTCAGGCTGCACAGTTTTTATAGTAGCATCTGCATAGGACAGTCTGTGTGGGGAGGATTTTCATTCAAAGAATGCCATCAGATATTCTAATTTACCTCTTAGTTGATCTGGATTAGTTTAGATGCATCATTTCCTCTATAGCAGCATAAAAGGGTCTGTGGTGAGTGAGGGTTTCTATCCCTGCTGAGACCGTAACTATTGAGGTATATTTGAGTAATATGCTTAACTGAATGCACATGTGGTCCAAGAATTGATCCTTGAGGTACACCACATGTTCCCTCTCTGGTTGACGAGATTAAATCATAACTTTCCTGTTTGGGAGGACAAAAATCCACTGAAGCCACTGAACAGATGAGAGTGGTGAGATTACCAGTGTCAAATACCACAACAAGGTTATACAAGATCAGTATGGAGCACTCTCCTGAATCACCTGTTATGAGACATCAGTAACTGGTTGGTAACTCTAAGAGCTGTTTTTTTTTTCATTAAAATTTTCTTGCTGTATTTGCAAAACTACCTTGTGCAGAATTTTTGTCACGTGAGAAATAATTGCAAGATTGGTCTACTTTTTTGTGAAAAGGGATCAAGGCCATGTTCTTTCAGTAGCAGCCAAAAAGAAGATGTATGAAGATAATCAAGAACAGATCCAGTCAGAGGGTATCCAAAGAAATTGTCAAAAGACAAACAAATAGACTAGACAGAGTTAACAGAGTTAACAAACTAAATGACACATGGATGTGGACGCAACCATTCTCTAAGTATCGTTTTTATACATTTATGGCTGTAGTCTTTTTGATGAAAGTTACAGAGCAGACAGCCTTTCAATGAAGTCAATGTCTTGTTCATTTTGCACTTGCCAGTGGGAATATTATTCACTAGGAAAAACAAAACCATGGAAACTGATTACTGTCGATTGCCAAAAGTTTCCTCATAAAAGTATTTCAGCTTATTGTCAATAAATACAACGGCAGAGTTTCTCTGTCCTCTCAGTTCAACAGCAAATAAACTGACATATACTATATGATTGCATGGTTACTGACCCTGCGCCCCAATCAAGGATGAAAAGAAAGTTTCTGTTAATACAAAGAGTATCAAATCCAATTTTCCAAGGTATTTAAAAATGTATAAGTCATGTATGCTGCTATCATACCAGCCTGCAGCCAAATGCGTTCCAGGGTCGTCCAGATGTAGGTGGGTCCTTGGCGACGGGAGGAGCTGATGTCTGACACTTCAGAGAGTGCTGCTTCCAAACGAGACACTGCAATTGAGGAAGGGTTCAGCGAACCTGACAGTGAAAGGACAGGAAATACAAACTGTTAGAATGATAGCACAAATTGAAAAATTGTGGTTCCTTTTTAAGAGACAGCAGGAAACTAAATCCTGTTTGGCAAATTGATTACAGTTTAACAGAGTGAATACTTTGACATATGTTGGAGATACCGAATAATAAACACATGGAAACTATATTCAATTCAAAACCCTTCAAATATGACAAGGCTGATCATGAAACAGATATCATTTGTTCATTTCCCAAATAACACAATGACAGAATAGACAGCTGCTGAGAAAAACAAACATTCATTCTGAGTTCATTTTCAGAACATCAATAGATTTCCTGTGACTGAATGACCCCCCTGATCCTGCTAGAAACACAGGTGTGGTGGTGAGTCAGATCGTTGATATTTACAGAGCACATCTGCTCTCCAAAACTGGGTTGCAAACAGTCAAACAGTTTTAGTCCAGAATAGGTCAAATGTTGGGGGACTTGGACTGACCTACACATTCACCTTTCTGTCTGCTATTTACCTACCACCAGAGGGAAAGCAGGATGGGTTTGATTTAAAATAATCATTTCAAATATCTACAGTGACAGTCCCCTATAAAACAGATTTTAACTAGCAAGAGTGCAGACCAGTGGAGACGTCTTGGAAGTCAGGCAGGGTGAGGTGAATTGAGGGTTTCCTGGCTCCAGGGCTGACTTCTGGCCTCTCAGCCACCGGTATACTGCTGCTGTCATCTGTCTCACTGCAACACACATGCACACAACATTCACATGTACAGTACAGTACAAACATATGTGAAAAAATCAGAATTATAAGCTTTCTGAATTATTCATCAAACTATTCTCTGACAAGTTATTTTGGATTTATCCATTAATGGCCAAGTCATTTGAAAAATATTCCAAACTTATTCTCTAACTTGGTTCTCTGTTCTGCAAAGCCAATCAGGGCCCGGATTGTGCACAGGAGGACCAATCAAGTTCTGGCGCTTTACTGTGTTTGCGCACTTCATTTTCTTACAAAGCAGCTAACAAGGATGTTACACACTACAACAGCATGTTAACAATCACAATATTAATTTGATAACCTGGTCACTGTCCTCTCTGATTTTTTCAACAGTGCTTGAGATTATTTACACAAGTCATACATAAATGCGTGAATTTAAAGATGAACAAAATACATTTTTCCAAAATTTAACTATAAATTTTATAATAAAATTATTGCTGTCTCTTCTGTCTCATGTCAGTGACCTAATTCCTCTTGATGTGTATTGTGGAGATCAGCAAATATCAGGTTAAAGTTCAGTTTAGTGATACTTAAGCCGCTAAACCCGGCAGAAAATCAGTGTAGTGCACATTGTGTTAGCTAGCGCAGAATTGGAAATAATAGCCTTGCTCTGTACAATGTCGAACTTGCACTTAAAGCCCTTTCACTGCTCAAAATTGATGATTTTATCAGACATCATAAATTACACTGTCAAAACTGCCAACTAAGTTCAGAAACATTAGTCATTTTTTATCTTGTTTTTTTTTAAAAAAAAAGAAAAAAAAGACAGTCAGCCACGGTGCTAAACAGCTAGCTCCCTCATTTTAGTGATCTGATGCTGTTTGATGGTGTCTGTTTATAACTTGTATACAATGATGACTATCTACAGGATTCTACAGGCTTGACAGTAAAAGCAAAGAAAAAGAAAGATAAGAACAGAACAAGAAGAGAAAGCATCAGCAGAAATTGATTAATTGTATTATTGTTTCTAATTTGTCCGTGAAAATGTTTGATTTGATGTGATATGCGCTCATGTATTTTCTATCCTAACTCCCTGCATTGATTTTTGTGTAGTGCAACAAAGTAAGAGTACATTTTTTCAAGAAAGACTTTTTGTTATGCCTTTGCAGATAGAAATATTATAATTCCTGTGAAAGGTTCCACAGTATCTGCAATCCACCTGTTCCTATAAAAACTACTGAAAATGTGAAGACCTTGATATTATATATTCATACTACCTTTAGGGTTTCTGTCATTATGATGAATAATAAAGAACTTTACTGCATATCAGTTTTGCTATGATGTGCAAACTTTGTAGCTCACTATCTCAAAACCAATCAGATTGCAGATAGATCCTTATAATGCCAAGGTCACGATATATCAGAAATGCATGAATACACATAGGCATAAACATAGACACATGCACTATGGGTAATCAATACCACAGCAGCAAAAGCTTCCCTCTCCCAGCCTCATCATGCGTAGCAGTAAAACACGCATGAGCAGTGAGGTATCGCACATGCTACTGTATATGATAAACAAAGAAGCACATATGCACACTCACTTGGACCGGCTGACATCATAGCGGCTTTGCCAGCGTTGCAGCATTTCCTCACAGGTCTGCAGGGCTGCAGCTGGGCCAAACAGGGCCTCTTCAAGCTTAACCTTTGTGAACAGCAAACTAGACCAGAAAACACACAGGCATGTTTGTTTAATCTTATGCTGCTTTTCATTGTTTTATTCCCACATCATGTTCTTACAGTATGTACACTTAAAACACAGTGCAATGGACCTGATGCACAATATGTGTTGTGTTTGTACCCCTACGGAAATCAAACTGTAAACTAAGTAAATTAACCTGAAGGAATGTTTGGTTGAGCCAAAACCCAGTCAAACTTGTTCTTATTGTTACTGATCACATTAGCTATGAACACAAAACATCATTTTCAGAGGACACATTAATAGTTGTCAGTGTCCCCTACTGAAACAGCACATCTAACTTGAAACCTGTTCTGCTGAAGAGAGCTGGAAAGTAGCTGATATTTTCTCATGCTGCCGACAGCTGCTTATTTGGTTATAAAAATAAAGGAGCGTGTAAATCTGCATACATGTTCACAGTTATGTCTACGTGTAAGTGTTTGAGCTTCTACAGTAGCTGTGTAAGTGCTTAGGACCCATCAACATCTCACTGATGCATGCGGACAGAGGCCCATGTGGATCAATAGGAAACATACAGGGGGTAAAGCTAGTTGTCAACAACAAGCTTCAAGTGTGTGTGCACGTGTGTGCGGGTGTGTGTGTGTGTTGCGGTGTGTTGAGAGGTTGATGAGTAGAAGCCATGGAGTGTTTCCGCTCAGCCCTTTTAGTTGAAGACAACTGGTTAAGTGATGTGGGAGTCTCTGATGTGAACGCGTGTGTGTTTGTGTGATCATGTGTGTGTGTGTGTGTGTGTGTGTGTGTTTGTGTAGTAATTGCCAGAAGGGGCTCTCAGAGGATGCAGTCTGTCATGGGCATCACTCATCCATGAGTGTGAGGAGAGAGGGAGAGGGAGAGAAAGAGAAAGAGACAGAGAGACTATGGTGTTCACCACATTTGACGCCAGCCTGCCTAGCTGTCCACTGCCTCCCTGTTGTTGAAGGCTCCTCCAATTATTCTGTACTCTCCTGTCAGAGGATGAGGAGGGGGGAGGAGAGAGAAAGGGAGGGAGGGAGGGAGATAGGGAAGGAGGAAGGGAAGGACGGAAAGGTGGATGAAAGGGTGGAGGAAGGGTGAGGATCAATAACAGAGCGAGACAAGCTCGTGTCAGGGGAGAAAACTCTCGGTGAAATGCGCCTCGTTACCGACTCACTTGTCGCTGGACGATTGGGGAAGGGTGCGTGTGTGTGGAGGGTGTGGGGAGAAGATGGAAGGATGTTGGAAAAGAAAAAAAAAGAAAGTGTGTGTGTGTGGGAGGAAGGGGGTTGGATTTTCTGACGTGCGGATGACAAGTTCTGCCAAGGGACCTTGTGTTAAGGATACACCTGCCAGTAAGGGTCCACTGGAGTGTGTGCGTGTGATTGCATGCGTCTCTTGGCTCCCCATTACCAGTGTGGCAAAGCGTTTAGATGCATTTCTATGATGTAAATCCATCCTAGTGTTGAAATGTGACAAGGTGTATGTGTGTGGGTGTGTATCATGTTTTATGTTAAAGCACATAAACTGAGTTTACTGCAAATTCTCAAATAAAACTACTATTCAAAACTATTCAAATGGCAGAGTTTAAAATAATATCTGTAGTTGTGTCTATTTTGAATACAAAGACCGCTCTCATTCACAAATTAATTCAAATTGCCTATACTTAGCTGTTTTTTCTATATGTGTTAATTTCCCATCAGTGAAACTCGACACTTCCTGCAGATGTTTCACATTAAAAGACTACAACTGAAAAGATGTTTTCTGCACACTGAAATGTGAAAGCTCCCCAAAAATGTCACTGATTAGAGGAAAATATATTAGATATCAGATATTTGCTCATTCTAAAAATGTACAGTATGTTACAAAGAATGTCCAAAAATGTGGATCACATAGGTATAAGTCAGGTATGAGCTACGTTCCTTACTTTTAGGACGTTGTGTTTTTTTAATAATATATAGTAATGTGTAAGTGTTTGAGTAAAATGGGTGGTATTTTGTATCACATGATCTTCGAATTGAAGGTGGAGTTGTCATTTTTCTTTCTGTATATGGAACCTACATAGGTCGCATCAATACATTTTTCTTTTATGAAGCTTGGAAATTTCAGTGTGTGGACAAAGTCTTCTTTTCACTTTGTATTCTGTTTTTTTTGTGCACCTGTACCCACCTGGGGTTGGATGTGCACTCTGTCCCCCCTCTTCACATTAAAAGCCTATCAGGAAAGGGAGGGATTATGCCCTTAGAGCCTCTGGATGGCTTTTAATTTGAAACATCTGTGCAGGAAGTTTTAGGATTCATTGACAGTATCTTAACATGGATCAAAAGTAGAACCTACTATGAAGAAACATTGAGAAAGATTTGAATTAACAATATGAACAGCAGATTAAAACAGTGGGAGAAGATTAGAAAACAGAGAAATGTCTTTGTTAAATATAATACACCTATAAAAACAGGAAGAATCAGGAGTAAAGGCCTGTCACTGATATAAGCCTGCTTCAGATAAAGGCCTAGCTTTCTCTGTGAGGGCACTATTATTTACACCTACGTCTGCAATTTACTCACATTGTAAGCCACCATGAGTCTTTACAACATGAATTCATTGTGCACATCATAGTAAGTAGTATCAAATCTAAGTCATCCGAGGATAGAGTCTATTCCATCTTGTTATACACCACTTGATCGCAGCTAGTGTTCTCTCACAGCTCCAGCAAAAAGATAGATTTCATCAAGATTACACCACTCAAAACTACACATCAGATTACAAAGGCTGTCATTTCCAGCCTCCTGGGAATGAACCGGTTGTATACAGAGCGTTGTGTCGGAGGACGGATGGCAGCGAGCAGTGTAGCTCAGTGCAAACGCTTGGTGGTAGCCAGCTAAGAGCAGTGAGTGTCAGCGTAAACGCCATATAAAAATAGCTAATAATGTTCCCTTGAAAAAGTGGTACATCTACAGTATTACTCATTCTGCACTCCCACAGATCAGAGTGTGTATTCTCTACAGGCACATGGGTGCACGCAGGCACACAAGTGCACACACACACATATATACCCAAGTATATATATACTGTATATGTACAGTACATGCATAGAGATTAACACACACAAGCCTGTGCGGACATGTTTGCTTTGTGTAGTAGAGCATAAGCCTGGCATGCATGTGCACGCCAATACACACACTCGTACAGATGCACGCACACACACACTCGCTCATGCTGTAACATCCCGTTAGATGAATGCAGAATCAAAGGCTGGGATTAATCATTCTCTTTAGTACAAACTGTGAGACCACAATCACTCTCTCTCTCTCTCCTTCCCTCTCTCTCTTCCACACACATACAACCCTCCCCCCTCTCTCTCCCTCTCTCCCTTTCTCCCTCTCTTGCCTCAGCTCTCTCAATCTGTAGCAGAATCCCATTTCACATTGAAATGCATGCCTGTTTACTGGGTGATTAAAATTTCAAAGAAAAGGCAGAATCGGAGACGGGAGAGATAAAAAAGATGAGAGGCAAGGAGAGAAAGAGAGGGTGAGAAAGAAAGCGAGGAAGAGATAGAGAAGGAGAGAGAAAGAGACAGAAGCCGGGGGTAGAGGATGTGGGAGAAAAGGAGGAAGGAGAAATTCGGTATGCTACAGCGAGCTGACAGTTTGCTGTGGTGCAGAGGCAGTGGCTAACAAGGATCACACACATGCATGCACACACACAGTGACACACAAACATGCATGTGCAAGATTACGATCTTGTAGACACATGCACCCCCACTTCCTTCCCATCCCTACCTCACACAAATACACACACACACACATACACACACACACACACACACACGCAACTGTTGTGGAATGCCCAACACCGCGCACGATACAAGCTTTGATCTCGGATGCTCGCTCACACATCCCAAGCAAATGATATTCAATGAGCTTGTTACAGAGAAAACACCCTCCTTCAGTATCTCGCTCTCTCTCTTTCCACATCTATCTCTCGATCTGTCTCGATCTCTCTGACTCTGACTCTGAGGTCTGCATCTCGGCCTTACTAGCTCAACAGAGCCCGAGGATACTGATAAATTCTATTTGGGTTTGGACCCATTTACATGAGCATACTGCAGGTTTGAGTTATATCAAGAATTGCTTTCACTATTTCAGTTACAGGGATACATTATTTACAATGTGTATTGATAATCTTCTCCTTTTCTTGTTTGAGCCATTCTTCTCCATCTTCATGTAATCAAACATGCACAGGTGTAATTTTGGAGATGATCGCATGACAGTTCATAGTAGTTTGTGTTTTGGGTATAATGTTAACATGGCTGTTTCAAACTCCTAGCAGGAAGTCTGATGAACTAATCAGCTTGTTTGACACACAGCCACATGAAATGCTGTAGAGATTTCTGAGGGATGCGAATGGGCATTTGCCTGTTTCACATTTGAAGCAACATTAGCTTTCATTTGGAGTCATGTTTCTGGCTACCTGGTGAATTAAGGTCCAATATTCTCTCTCCTTTTTGCTCTTGTTTTGGGTTGAGGGAAATATTTAGCTCTTTAGCTGCTTAATGTTCCACTATGTGGAAAAAGGAGACTGAACAAAAGCGAAACAGGTGAGGGTTGTAAAACAAAAACAAGGAGCTGAAAGAGGTTAAAACGCTCCGTAGAGCTAAGGAGAACTGCAGAGTCAGGTTATAATTTTACATCTTAGACATATGTTATTTGATACACTGTTCATAAAAAAAAATATTGATGAGTGCAGCTTTAAGATATTACCCATAACTTCTTTGTTATGACAGATTTTAGAGCGACTGTTTAACATTACTCCTGTCCATGTTAGACAGGCTGCTTTAAAAGCAGACTAGGCCTGCTACACACAAACCAGTTTACTCTTCAGCATTGTTATATTATATTATATTATATTATATTATATTATATTATATTATATTATATTATATTATATTATATTATATTATATTATATTATATTATATTATATTATATTATATTATATTATAGCTTGAGCCTAAATGAATGCCTGTACAGAACACTACTCTGCCTATCTCTCTCTCAAACATGCTTTACTGGCATGACAAACAAATGACTGCCAAAGCAGTCAAATTAAATGAGGTAGTCTAGACATCAACACATTATTAGTAACAGCTCAATAAATCTTAGAGATAATAACACGGTTAATGAACATTCAATAGCAATTCATTTGGATTCAGCTGTTCCATTCAGTAAACTACTGATATACAGATTTGTGGGTATCTCTCTCTCTTTCTCTCTGACTCGATGTCTCTCTCTCGCTCCATAACAACAGTTTGGGAACAACAACTGATGCTGCCTGCTCTACCCATATGACCTCATGGTTACCGGGGCGATGGGGATTCCTGGCGCAGAGAGCGATGTGATTGGCTGAGCCCGGAAAAGAGCACTTAAATGGGTCAAAGCAGTCAAGTGTCTCTACGGAGGAGGTGTGTGTGTGTCTCTATGTGTGTGATTGTGCATCTAGACAGAGAAAGAACAGATTTCATCTTCCAATTGTACATACAGCACAGAGCTCTTGTAATCATAAAACCATCATCTTTCCTCAGTCCGCCCACTCTGTCTCTGTGTTTTCTTCCTGTCCCACTCTTATGTCCGTCCTTCCCTTCATTGTTTCATCAATTTTCTTGTTTTTCTGCATTTCATCTCTCTTCCTCTCCCTCCTGATGTATGGATGTACCCCATCTGTCTGTGCTGGGACCGTGGAGGCCAACACTGACCCCAAATGGCTGTATTATGAAATGCTTTACTGTGCTTTGAAACGGAGAGAAAACACATCAGAAAGATGATGCAACATGCTTCCATATTATGGTTTGTGTGAAATAATTGGCTTGGACAGTTAATGGTGTCCACATCTGATGTGATAGAGCCTCCTCCACAGCTAATGAATATCTTTTTAATCTTTTAATATTTTCGTTCAGGGTGTCTGACTGGAACCATTTCTGTGAGATAATGGGAGGATACTAAACCACAGTTTTTTGCCTATACTGCTGCTAAACAATTTCATTTTGAGATGGATTCTTATTTAGTGATATATGACATTACTTCTTTCAAACTTTTCACCTTAAACAAGAACAAAATTCTGGGGAAAAAACTGAACCATTATAATCCTTGTGATATTTTGCTATAAAATTAAATACAAATAATCAATATTCAAGATAATACAATGTCAAAATGAGAAATTACAGTAACTTGTGATAGTTACGATGTCAGGACGACGGTTCTGCCGAGAAAGCAGCATTAGGGCTCGGGTCAGAGCTGCAGTGTTAAAAGGGTAAGGGTGTATGAGGGGCATAGGTACCGCAATGCAGGCCTCTACTCTGGCACGTCTAAATAAGGCAGTGTGTGTGTGTGTGTGTGTGCTTGGCCTCCAACACAGTGAAGCAGAGACACCCTATCCCTACGGAGAGGACTAGTGTTAGTGCTGCACCACTCACTGGAGTTTCTTTCTCACACACACACACGCACATTAAAAAAAACATCATACAAAGTCTTAAAAGTCCACCCGTACAGCAATCGATTGATGCCCTACCCTCTACACTTCCACCAACATTTTCTGTTGCGTGTGTGTGTGGGATGGTATAGTGGGATTTACTTGAAGTTGTCGGGGTGCTGGCTGAGGGCCAGGCTCAGGGTGTCCAGGGCATGGCGGTGGTGTTTCTGAGCACTGAGCAGCAGGATCAGCAGGTGGAGGCAGTGCAAGTCATCTCCATGGAGAGACAAAGCCACCTGCAGGGGCTCCATGGCTGCCGATACCTGGAAGACACACATCAGTTCTAATAATGTCTGTTGTCAATTAACAAAACATATAATAGATTTCCCATTTGTTTGCTTATACCTGGCGCACAAGAGCCAGCTGTAGAGACAGGTACATAGCAATCTGAGAATCCTGGGGGTCTAATGAATGAGCCCTGTGGAGGAGACAGAGACAGTTCATATTTGTGTCGGAGAAGGTTAGAACGCCAGGTGTGCTTTGAGCTAAATGCTAACATGCTGATGTTTAGAAGGCATAATGTTTACTGTGTTCACCATCTTAGTTTAGCATGTTAGCATGCTAACATTCGCTAATTAGCACTAAACACAAAATACAGCTGATGATGATGGGAGCGTTTTTAGTTTTGCGTGTATTTGGTCAGTATTCGTTTGACCTGATGGTGGGGCTAAATGAAAATGTAAGGGATCACCAAAGTTATTACAATTCATCATGAAGGAAACATGGATGTCTGTACCAAATTCCATGGCTAGCTTGGCTAAAAATAATTTATGATGTAAACTACAACAAAAAACTGAGAAACGTGTAGTAGAGGATGGAAGAACTGGGATCTACCTGCTCAGAGCTTGTAGCGCCTTTTTGTTGAATTCATTCCGATCTGCTTTCAGAGTGGCTGCAAAAAGAGGATAGAAACAAAAGTTTACTCGGTTTAGTTTCAGCTTTGCTATATTTCTCACTTTAAATGGTATATGTTGTATAAAATGCAGTGCAGCAATGAGGGTTCAACAAGTCCTTATAACTAATTGTTCCCTTCTAAAATGATCTATGTGACCCATAACCACAGAGGTTTTCTGATCTGTAGCCCTTATGGTTAAAGAAATGGTTTTGGAAATATGCTTATTTGCTGTCTGTACAGTAAATATAAAGCTATAGCCATGAGACAGTTAGCTTAGCTTAGCATAAAGACTGGACACAGCTTCTTATTTACCAGGCACATATGAGAGTGGTATTAATCTAATCTAAGTCTTGGCAAAAAAGCAAATTAACATGTTTCCCAAAATGTCAAACTATTCCTTTAAGGTCTGGTTAGCTTTATACAACTGCTTGTGTAAGGTAATGGAAAGATTGCGGTCATTGTTAAAATAAACCAACACTGATTGGTGGTAGGAGACAGGATGCAAAGTGTGGTCTCCAGAGTTGAATCAGACACTTTGTACACCCAACCACCCCATTAACTCCTCCTTAAGAGGTTTTGCGGCTTTCAGTCTTTGCTTCTGAGAGACAACAGTCATTAATCACATGACCACTAGTGGCTGATTGTCGGGAAAATGTAAACATAGGTCGTTTTAAGCATTTGAACAAATGACCCATGCTGTCAGTTTTCTGGTGAGGACAGTCTCTGTGGATTTGTTATTGGTTTGTGCATCCTTACCATCAGAGGCCTGTAGACTGCAGCAGAGTCCCACAGCCAGGTAGGCCCTGGGCAGAAATTCTCCAGCTTCCTCCCCCATAGACACCACAGTATGGGACAGAGCCTCAGCCTCTTTGAACTGGACACACACACATAAACACACACTCAATTATTAGCCTCTTAAGGATGTTTGCTTGCTGAAGCAGAGATACTGAATTAATCTGATATTAAACACAAATCAGATTAGATCATGAGGCAAGTAACCTATGATATGAGAAAAATAAACGTCTTCGGAGCATTATGAGGACCTGCAACATGCTGTTGTGTACGAGAGTGCATGCAAGAAAAAGCCTTTGTTGCACTAAGACCCAAATGTGGTTGGTGTGTGGCAGGGAATGGAGTGTTGATGGTTGTGGCTGGTGTGAGTTTAATGCGAGGACAGTCCAAGTAGATTCAGCTGAAGGACAGCGCAGAGTTTGCTGAAGGACACACACACACACATACACACACGTTCGCCCACACACACGGCAGTAGACTGCGGGCGGTGCGTAGCTGTGCCGAGCCGAGGTGCTCTGAGCCGAAGAGAAAGTGTGTCACTACACAAGTGTGTGTGTGAGGTATGGCTGGTGGCGGGCGGGCAGGTGGGTAGGTGATGGCGGGGGGTAATGCCTTTGACGGCACGCCAGCGCACTAGCAAGCCAACTGCTTTGACACCCTTCATCCTCCTCCTCCTCCTCTTCCTCCCTTCATCCTCCTCCTCTGTTCTCTCTCTCTCTCTCTCTCTCTCTCTCTCTCTCTGAATCTAGTCCTTGCAAGTTCAAAGCCTGCACACAATAGCCAGTCATTTAAACACACAGCCCATCCATGCACATCTTAGGAGGATTAAGTTTTTTTTTTCCCTCTTTCTCCCTTGAATAGTGTGAAAGAAGAACATGTCGCTGTTGTCGGGTGAAAACCTTGCATCTGCAAAAACTGCTCTTCAGGAATTTAGAAAAGCAGCTTTGCTTTCAGATCGCCGGTTGGCAGTTTATGGTGATGTCATGGGTTTGGTGAGGGTTTCATATGCCTTAAGATCCTTTACAGTTTAATCTATGTGAGCACTATAAAAAAAAGCAAAATTTTTTTAAAGCAACAAGGAAATTATCATCAGTTTTGGTTTGATCTGTAGGCTAGTGGGCCTCTCCAGTGAGCATCAACAGCAGACAAAAGTACTGTAAAAAAAAAAAAAAAAAAAAAAAAATGTTGCTGGCTGGATAACAATCCAGACTGTCCAGTGGAGCTGATGGTGGATAATGGTGGCCCATTTATGTAATGCCCCACTGCTCTATGGCCATAGTGTCCCATTGTGATTAAGGCTGTAAGCTCCTTAGTTTCTCCGGCCTGCCATGATCTCCAGCCACTGACAGATGTGCTCTCTCCATTCGCCCCTGTTAGCTCCTCTTTTCTAATCTCTGACCCCTTTCTCTCGCTCTCTGTCTAACTCACCCTCACCCTCGCTCACCCTAAATACCACTGTTGATGTGACTTTCTCCCTCTTGCCCAGATCATGAACAGCAGGACTATCCAAGCTGGCCGGGCTTCATGACGATGTGAGTGACCCGAGTGTCAATCCGAAAACATTAGCGACACAGTGATGGTGTGTTATGACTCTCTCTGTGCACACTCGCTACATACACACATTCATAGCCCCACCATGTACACTGAATATTCTTTAAAGCTACTGTCCATGAAGTTTAAAATGCTATGACCTTTTTACTTATCAACGTATTAAGCTGGGAGGGACATGAAAATGAACATGTGTGGACTGATTGTACATGATATGTGATTCCCCTGCATATTTGGAATATCTCATTTGTGCCAGATGGAAATGGATCCTTGCTACTATTCCTGTAATCCTGTGAGATACACTATGATATATTGCTGTTTGAATTTGATGAGTCTATATTCAGTTGATATTGACTGGGTGGTTACTTTAGTGGTCCCCAACCTGTTTTGCTTGTGACCTCTTAATACTTAATATGTCTACTTTTAACCCCCTGTCACAGTTTGATGTCCTGATGAATGATTTTCCCCTCATAGACTGTGAGGTGACCTGAAGAGGTAAAACTATAAAGTATTTAACAAGGAGCATTACTGAGAGTCTAAAGCCACACTAGCTGCTCTGTGAGGCTGTTCATAGGCAAAGCGGTGCTTCAAGCTAAATGCTAACATTAGCATGCTAACATGCAGTGACATGCTGATGGTTAGCAGGTATATGTTTACCATATTCACAATCTTAGTTTAGCATGTTAGCATATTAACATTCACTTATCATCACAAAACACAAAGTACAACTGAGGCTGACAAGAATGGAAGTTTTTCAGGTATTTAGCCATAAACCAAAGTTTTGGACAAAGTAAAATGTAGACCTGAATCATCTAGGGATCATCAAACCTTTTTACAATTCACCCTGTAGGGAACCTTAAATGGCAATCCATCTAATAGTTGTTGAGACATTCCACTCAAAACCACAAATGTCAACCTGATAGTAAAACAAAATTCAAGGGATCAAGTCATTAGGATTAATCCTCTGGACAGTTTTATGGCAAGTCATCCTATACTTGTTGAAGTATTTCAGTCTGGACCAAAGTGGTGGACCAACTGTCTTTGCGACCATCATTGCCAGACACAGAGCCATGCTGCTTGTGTGGCTAATTCGAGAAAGGTTTGAAAAATTAACATATTTTTCTATTATAAAACCTCCGAGTTGTGAACCACTGATGTACAGATATTCTGCTATCTGCTCTCTGAATAGAGGAGTGAGCAAGAGCAGTAAAATCCATCACATGGCTGAACAGACAAGGAAAACAGCTCCACCTACAGAAACTTATCCATACCAAACTGTGAAACATCACAGCAACAAGTATCTCTGGGAAATGCAGTTCAAAAACATCAAAGCAAGAGCACTAACAGCAAAAAAGATTTATAGACAAAAAAGATACTCTTAATAGCTGTAAATGCCTTGACTCACAGGTCTGACCCTGCATGTGTGTGTGTTTGAGTCCATGTGCATGTTTGTGTATTATGCTGTATAGAAGTGTATGTGAATGTTGTGTTTGTATTCACCCAGTGCAGTTGACCAATGCAGACTTTAGCAGCCAACAGGGGCAATGAAGGATCCTCTGGTCTCATCCTGGCACACTCTTTAAATACAGATACAGCACCAACATCCTGGAACATACACACACACAAACACACAAAACAAATGTCAATGACAAATTGTGATTCATGTGAATGCAGCAGCCAGTTATCATGCAACCGCAGATGACATGGATCGCTTTTAAACAAGTGTATCAAACACACATCAACTGTCCTTGCAAAGCCCTAATAGACCCATTTAGACACACAGTCACTTAATACATGTAGGTCAATCATTAATGGACCACGTGCTTGTGCACGCGCACATGCGCTCACACACATGCACACACCCTGCTGGCCCTAAATAGAAGCGGATCTGACGACACTGAGGCGGCCCCTTCTCCTTCTAGGGAGCAGCCTATTTCTAGAGCTCTCCATTGATCTGCAGTGTCACTTTATCCTGCAACCCAGATCAATTTTTCTGTCACACACATGGGCGCACACACACACTCAGAGGGATAGAGGGAGACATAAGGAGAGAGAGAGAGAGGGAAATGTAAGCTATTCAAGCTCCTTCTGAGGACTCCCATTTGAAGAATGCCCAGTTTTTAAACATTAATGTTTATTCCAGAAAAACAATCATATTCAGCTTCATTTAGCAGAAAATAGAATCTATAGTATTAATTAATGAGTTTGCCTTGTGGGATAATACATTCCCTACCAGATGGTTTAGACACGTCAGGTATTTGAAGATGTATTTAGTGTCATTTTTTGCAATTAATAACTCACCAACTGGCACTCCATGCAGACTTATCACTTATCTGTGAACACTATTTGTTGCACGTCTGGACATGGGGGTGAGGAGGGAGCGCTGCAGTTTACAGGACAGAGGCATGGCAGAAGATGGATGTCTCCTGTGGGTGTGGCGTGGTATGTGTGAGGAGCTGCTGCTGGTATATAAGGAGAAATGAGCTCACCTTCCCGGCCGCCATGAGTGACAGGCCCAGCTGGTGCCAGAGGTGGAACTCGTTAAATGAAAACTTCATGGCTCGTTCCAGACACTGCGAGGAGAAACGCAGACGCACAAATATTTTAGCGCAGGATATGTAGATACAGGTTCAGGCAGAGAGTCTGGTCAGGTAAAACCAAATGAAAAATGTGTGTTCACGCGTCAAATTTGGAAGTCGGGACAGCCGTGGTTAGAAGCATTCAATGTATTCACAAATTTTTTTCTCATTTACATAGTCACTGAAGTGAATTGCCACTCTTCTTAGCTACAATTTTCTAGTTTGAAATGACTGTCAGTCACCACTCACCACCCACTTTGCGCTGTTTCAGTACATAATGATGTGATTGATGTGTGTGTGGACGAGCAGAGGGTGGCGTGGAGAGCTGCTCAGTCAGATGTTGTCAGTCATACAGAAGTGAGCTAAACCAGGAAAAAAGGCCTGCCTGATATTCTGATTAAATAATGTAAACTTACCAGAAACTTCACTGACCATTTCACATGCAGACAAAGACATCCTGCTGTACAGAGCTCAACATGTAGTATTAACCTCTGTGGGATCTGATAAACTGAGAGTGTAGACTGCAGCTGATTGTAGTACTGAATTGGGATATTTCTTAAATTACTGAACTAAGCTGTGTATGAATTAAAATGATTATGTAACACTTGTTAAGTCTGTTATATTGTATATGAAGCTGCAACTGTCACTGTTGCTGCTACATTACAGTGCTGACCCTTATTAACCTTGCTAAATCCTGCCCCACCCATAACAAAACCCAATTTAACCTCTCGTTAAAGGGGTTAACATGCGGTTCTGCCAAACTGGAATGCAGGAGAGAGAAAACAGCCAACAGCCAGAGGTTGAAACTGAGTAAGTGCACTAGATTAACTACTGTAGTTAAGTACTATTTCTAATATTTCCATATAATATTCATTTATACTTCTACCTCACTACATTTCAGAGGGAAATATTATACTTTTTACTCCACTGCATTTATTTATTCGATTTGATATAATTATATTGCTTATTAATTATTATATTGATTAAGACTTTACCTGATCATCTTATTCATCATTTTTATAGATAACTACCCAGCAGACATAGTTAACATGACTACAGGCCCATCTCCAGGCGCAGACACACATGGGTGTGACCAGCATATTTTAGCACAGCCAGATGCAGTTCAGCACAATATGGACGAGAGGCTGAATACATTATTATCAAGAGGAATACAGAATCAGCAGGTGGAGTCAGGGCGAGCTTCACTAATGACCAATCACATGTCTCCTCTCATCCCCTTAAAAAACAGTCACAGATGAAATGGGAGCGAGACACTGAGGTCCCTGAGAGAGAAAGAAAAAAAACCCTCCCACCTCTGTGAAGCATCTTGAGTTCCAAAATACAAATAAACAACAATCCAAATGCTAATATACTTAACCCGAATGTGCTGTCAGTGGTTGAATAAACAGGCAGCGGATGTTTATTGGTGCTGCAACTGCTGGCAGCGATGACGGTTATACTTGTGTAAACATATAGGATAATTAATACATTCAAACTCTGCGGTTCAGACTCCTTTATGTATTTTAAGTCCAATGAACATAAACAAGCATGGATTTGACATGCATTAAGTCATAAATATTCAATGTATCAAAATTCTGATCTGATGATCACTCACCAAAATAATTACATTATTAAATACATTACATATTAATTCATCCTGTGGGGATCATGAATGTCCATAACAAATTTAAAATCTTACAATTTCATGCACCGGTAATAATAATCCAATAATATAACAAATATAATAATACAAGACTTTTGACAGGCACATTCATGTGTTAGGCACATTCAGCTCATAACACTTTTGCACTTTTAATTCAGTACATTTTTGCATTCAGGATGGAGTATTTTTAAATAGCGGTATTGCTACTTTGACTTAACTACAGGTTGTTAATACTTTTGAATCTGTAATTCCCTTGAATTTTATTCTTCAAAGGACAGGAACTCATCTGCAAAATCCAGAATTGTAATGATATTTGATATGCTTATGTATTATGTAATCAAATGTGATAATAGAGGACACCTCGTGGATTGATTAATGCTCTAATAAGTATGTAATCAATCAAAGTGAATCTTATTCATCACATCAGAGATATATGGCACTGACTGGCTGACATCTAATTTTTAATAAATGGCTCATACTGGCCTCATATATCAGCCAACTGGTCTAGCTGGAACTGCATCAGCGTGTGTGGTCCTCCTTTATAAGATGACTGATGCTGGTGATGTGTCAGTCAGACAGGTGGACAAACCTAATTTGAGATGACCCCTCCAACCCCCGCCTCCCCAACTTCCTACACCTGAGCAGAGGTCACATTAGAGGGGTAACTGAGCTCGTAAAAAAGCGAGAGATTTGGAGCAGGAGACTGAAAGAGAAAAGGGAGCATGGGGGCTGTAAGTGGGCGGGAGGGGATAAAGTGAAAGTGATAAAAGCAGAGGAGAGCGTCAGAGGAAGAAGCAGAAAAAGACAGACAGCGAGGTGGATGCTGAGGGGAGACTGAGAGACAGTGAGAGAAAAAGACACATAATCCCCTTGCTCGAAGTGATAAGGACATTCATTAAAAAGTTTGGCAAAGGCAAAGCTCTCACTAACACATCTCATCTCTCACTCTTTTGCTCTCCTCCCTTCAGACCTCCAGCATAATGGTGTGTGTGAGTGTGTGTGTGTGTGTGAGTGTGCGTGTGCGCGCGTGTGTGTCAGCAGACCTCAGACAGCATGGCGTACTGCCCCCTCCTGGCCATGCCGATGGTGAGCAGGTCGTAGACGGAGGTGGCATCCTGCAGGCTGGCCTGGCGAGCCTCGGTCTGGTCTGGCAGACGACCGATCACCGCCTCCCCGCTGGCCTGGATGAACAGAGATTCTGAATGAGGAAGAGGAGGAAGACTGAGGGAGAGAAAGGTGGTGGGACTGATGGTCTCAGCAGCAGGAAGAATCTATTCCTTACTTGTGTTTTGAAAGCCAAGAGGCTGAGAAAAGGGAGCACGAAAGAGGACAGAGTGTGTGTGTGTGTGTGTGTGTGTGTGTGTGTGTCTCACCATTGACTCTGTGATGAGCAGCAGCAGCACAGCCTCTTCCACCACGTCCTGGGGACAGAAGCAACTGCAGGGACACAGGAAACAGGAAGTAATATAGATAACAGGAAGTCTCTCCTTCACACACACACACACACACACACACACACACACAGTCTGCCACATTGCCAGGAGTGTCCAGTTTCTGTCTCACCTGGTGTTGTAACACAACACGGACCACCCTAGGAGTATCACTACACTGCACATCTCACATGTCTCTCTCTCTCTCTCTCTCTCTCACACACACACACACACACACACACACACACCTTCATTTCTTCCATCTCCACCTCTCCTATCACCCTCATTCATCACTTTCTTTGCCTCTCTCTGGTCGGTTCCGTGTCCTATTAAAGGACACATTTACCAGACGCCATCGTGGCCTTTTCAAAAGAGGCAACTGATGACAAAAGCCATGAACAATACTAAAGTACAGCTATTCCTCAGGGTGAAATCTCCTGTTCCTCCTCTTCTTCTAATCTCAGACATGGATTTAGATCTTCACTTATGATAGTGTGGGCAGGATTAGTCATGTGGCAGTGACTAAGTATGGCTCGCAGGGCCTGAGCAACGAGCGCAGGATCCCTGCAAAGAGGGAAAAGCAGAGACAAGGCATCCAAACAGTGATACAATTTTGTGTACTGATGCAGATAATCAACTCGTCATGTCAGGACTGTGCAGTGCATTTACATCCCTTGTGAATATGTCACTGCATGTTATATCATCTTATATCATGTTATATTATTTCATGTCATTTCATGTTGTTATGTTATATCATTATATGTCAAATTACATTATATCATGTTATCTTATGTTGTTATGTCATGTCAAGTTATGTCAGGTTATGTTATGTTTTATGCTGTTATGTTACGGTATGTTGTCATGTCATGTCAGGTTATGGCATGTTGTGTTGTGATGTCATATCATTTCATGTCATGTCATGTTATATTGTGTTATGTCATTTTGTTATGTTGTCATGTTATGTCATGTTTTCCAGTTTCAACATAAAACAGCTGTTGCTGTGTCACTTATCTTAGCTGCAGGTAAGAAAGGGTTCAGCTAAACTGGAACTTTTGGGAGTTTTAAACACAGCTGCATGCTAAGTTGCTCAACTCCAAAGAGGTGATTCAGAGGATCACCACATAATAATGCTGAACCCCTAGAAAAAAACATTTTTATCAGTGTAAACATTCAATGCTACATAATCATGTGCCTGTTGGGTATTTTTGGTGTGCAGTTCTATATACAGCTCTAGACCACAATGATAAGGAGAGGTGTGTAAAATAACTTGGCCGTGCTGTGGGATTCCTCACCTTAAATGACCCAGTACAAACTGGTAGCCTATGATCACTCTCCTGGAAGGTCTGTTACATATTACTACATGGTTTTACATAAGAAAGACCGTATTTGTGTTTTGTACAGACGTAGCTTAGATTCACGCCTCGGTAATGATGACTCATGGTCTTTAGTAGAGAAAAATTCTTGGACAAAGAGAACTAGCACCAACTGCCAAGTGCCACAGTCACTGGTAAGATAGTATCTTGGACATAACTGACACCTCATGGGCTGAAAGTACAACTTTGACAAAGGAAACTGACACCTAGAGATAACAGCTATTTGCACTATAATGAGCTCACACAATGAAGTAACAAAACAAAATCGAAAGAAGCAGTGCCACTCTTAAATGTCGAGCTTGGGTAAAGCAGTTGCACTCAGTGCGCTGGTAGAATGGATGAGAGAAAAGAGGCAGAAAGAAACAAAAGACAACTACAACAAGAAAATTAAACTAAGAGAATCCAAACCTCTCAGTGCTGTAACGTTGCGGTGGTTTAACAGTGGGGTAGATGGCGTCTTTGGAGGCGGCGGCTCCCTCTCTGTGGAGCCAGGCTGAAGGTGGGGGGCCCAGTGGAGGCCAGTAACCGTCCTCACTCACTGAGCTCAGCAGCACCTCTGCTAGCTTCCTTGCTGCAGACTAGGATCCATCACATCATTAATTGTATATTTTAAACCCTAGTATGTACATTATAAGTAATACAACATTACTGTTTTAACTAATCATAGAGCAGAAATATTAACAGAGCTGATTAATGATTTCTAGCAATTAAGACTTCCCCATCAGCGAGGAAGTTGGTCCTCAGTATTATTTTTCCAATATCCTTTATTCAAAAAAATCTCTGTAAGATAGTTAACTTGGATAAAGTGCGGCATGCAGCTATTGATCTTACTGAAATACTTTTAGTGACTAACTTTGGTGTCTATCCTTGTATATTGTGTGTATGTGTGTGTGTGTGTGTGTGTGTGTGTGTGTGTGTGTGTGTGTGTGTGTGTGTGTGTGTGTGTGTGTGTGTGTGTGTGGCAGCTCACCTTCCTGAAGCTCTGAGACCCTCGTGACTCCACCACCCTGAGCACCCTACGCAACTGGTGAGCACCCTGCGCCAGATGACTAACACACATAAAGAGCAGATGTATATCAGTAATATGTATGCATTGCGAAGGTGTTTTATGGAAAAAATAAATAGGCAGAGGAAGATGAAGAAACGATATAATGATGATAGTGAAAAGAGAGCAAATAACACACAATTCTTCATAATGCTCACTGTGGTACAGTAGAACCATAGCACATAGCACACATTGCTTCACAAACTCAGGGTCACAGCACATAGAGAAGTTCAGCAACCACTGAAGCAATATGTGACACCCCCAGTTTTTCCAACACTACTCTGCTTTTGTGATCCCAAGAGCAATACTGACACCTGCTGGTCAAACATTTTAAAACATCCCTGCTGCACTGAGGTCAAGTGGTGCTAAAAGCGTTTTCTTTGATTTCTTCTCCTCCTCACTTTCTAAAATAAAACTAGTTGAATAAGTCCAAGGTTCCCTCCATCACAGGGAAGGATGAATCAGCAAAGACGGCAGCCATTAAATATACTGCATAACCAGTGACGTAATATCAGTGCAGCTGAATAAACTATGGCCAAAAATATAACAAAGATCACTTAGATTAAGAGGCATTTCTTTTAATGACCCTGGTTCTTAAAACAGTAACAGTTGTTAGACTTGAATCAGCTGACCTTCTCCAGCTAATGTGAGTCATAGGTTTTCCAGCTAAGAGGTGAGTGCTTTTTGTTGATTACCATTCTTATAAGTGAGGCCATGTGGCTTTTTAAAGACATAACACATTCTTTCTTTTACACATGAAAAATGCAATAATGCAATAATGCAATAATGCAATAATGCAATAATGCAATGCAATAAAACACAACTTTGTTCACTTCAACACACTCTGGGGTTTTGCTGCTACAGTCTTACTTGGTGTGGTGTGACCAGTAGCTTATGGCAGCTAAACTTTAAGTAAATATTGCTGTATAACTGACTTTACTGAGTCAGTTAACTGACTTTATGACTCTTTTCCACTGGTGCTACTGTTAAAGTAGGTTTTAGTATTTAGGATTATCCCATATTTGCACTTGTGGCCACTGTTTGGCAAAAGATACATAGTCTCACTTTAACACTTGATCGAAGGTCAAGTATATTTAAGAGCACTCTAGAGAGCAACAAAGGACTTGAATATACACAACAGAGGGGAGACGCTAGGTGTGTGTGTGCAAGTTTGGTAGACTCACCCTCTCTGCAGCAGACATAAGTACGCGCTCTGTAAAGCAGCCTGTAGGAAGTAGCCCAGGTCGATGTCCGCAGGTGGAGGAAGCAGACTGGCTTTGGCTGTCTTGCTGTGGGGCGTTGTTACTACCTGAAAATGCAGCCACAACAAGGTTAATATGCACTAAATTAAAATCTCAAGGGTACCCATTATTAAAAAATCTAAAAGTAAATTAATGATGATTAAATTGTCAGCCTTTAATGCTTTTGATTTTCATCTTTGCTTTAACCATTTCTTTAGTATCTTGTCAATGGAGCAGTGAAGCAGTCCCCTCAGAATGAATGAGATAAAATCAGTATGTTATGGTATATAAGTAATACAGAACCACTCAGTATATGTGCAGGATCACAAAAAAACTGTCCCTAACTAAAAATTGATACATATTAGAGTTGGAAAATGGTAAATAACTAAAATAAATGTATACTAAAATAAACCGTATACTTGCTGAAAACCAGTGAATATAAATAATAAAAACAAACCAAAACTGGATTAATTGTAGACTCTGACCCAGAAGCAGGGAGAACAAAGGCAATCTCCCCTGATAATACCCCGTACTTAAACTCATGCAAACACACAGATTGATTTTCATATTCAAATAGTGACAGTGCAGAAACACAAGACTCACACGAACTCACATATATCATGCATACATGCTTAAACGCCCACCTTATCCAGCTCCTGCAGGTAGGACAGAGCTGCATCACAGGCCCTGAGGTAACAGGACAGACTCTCCTCCTCTCTCTCTGACAGACGGACACGAGACACCGCAGAAACTATCTGGTGGTCCAGAGACAGACCTGGAACACAAGGAGACATCATGGGAATGAATTTGACCACCAACTATTACCATCCACCAACATGACACTGGTGTATTGCTGTTTCTCATTCTTCCTGTCAAATGTAAAGCTGAACAGTGAAAACATCAAGTGCAGAAAATCTGATGTACAATGTAACATACAGTTTTTTTGTTACATGCTCCCCCTGCTGGTTATGATGTGCGCATGATTTCGACTCTCATGATGTCTTCTGCTCTTCCTTCAAGTGTATCTGGTCTGGTCTGATTGAGGGAAAACTAATAAAGAGGGGGCAGGAACCTTGGTTCAGTGTCTGTTCACCTTCTGGCCTCAGCAGCAGCAGTTTGTGTTTGTGACCGACTTGATTTAGATTTCTGCTTTTGTTGGTTCTTTGTATTTTGATGGGTCCAGCAGTCCTGTTTTTGCGGCTTTATTTCTTTTAGGTTTAGTTCTAATGTTGTCTTAGGTTATAGGGAAGAACCCAGATCCCATGACCCACTGTGGGTTGGCTAGCCCATCAGCCTTCTGTTGTTTGTTGTTGGTTTATGCTCACATTTATTGTGTATTAATAAATGTTTCTTCTGCAACTACTGGGCTCTTTTGGTTATGTTGGACCTCTTTTGTAAAGAGCCTTTCTGGAAATTGTAACATTTTAAATATGAAATTAAAGCAACTATCCATATATTTGTAATAACAATGGACCAAATGACTTATGTAAAAGAGGGTGCTCAGTGATAAACCCACAAACAGTTAACTTAACACCTGACTCTGCAGTTCCCCTCTCTACAGAGTCTACAGCTTCAAGCTTATTGGTTTGCTTTTCCGCTCTGCGACTTTACTGTATTGGTTCAGTTTCAATGTCATTTTCTGTCACCGCAGACGACTCTAAAAAGGACTGTACCAAAACAACCTGCCAGCACCAAACGGCAGACAGAGGAAGTTAGCTGGTAAAAATATGAAGCATTTAGCAGATAAACAGCCAGATATTTCCTTCAAGAATTGGTGGAGACCAAAAAAAGAACTGAAAAAAAAGTGAATATAGCACTTATAGTTGTCACGACTTTTCAGTTATGTGTTTAAAGCTTATTTGTGCTGCCGCCAAGGGATATAAATAAATTAGTGCAGGTGCAAGTTCAAAAATAGAATGTCCTAAAGGGTAGGTTCACAATTTTTCAAATGTGTCCTAAAACAACAGTCAGGTTCCCAAATGAACAGTGAAAGAGGTTTTTCCTCCTGGTCATACTGGCTATTAAAAGATCTCCTTCAAATGTGCTTTCAATGTAAGTAATGGCTACAAATTTCATAGTGTGTCCACACAGTCATTTTGTACAAAAATGATCAAATTCCCTCTTTCTTTCCTCAGACAGTGTTTCCCTGTTGAGCTGTGGTGGAAGTATAGTAACAAAAAGAGGGACTTTGGCACTAAAAAAGACTGTAATGTTGAAAGATATCTACTTGATTTGACTGAAGCTTCATATTAGCTTCAGATAAACTTTCAAATACATTTTTGCACAGAAGGAGGACTGTGGATTTTGTCCCCCATCACTTACATTGTAAGTGCATTATGAAGGGAACTTCTAATATCAGTATGAAGAGGAGGGATGATTACAGCAAGAAAAACATGTTTCAATGTTCATTTGGTCTCCTGATTGTTGTTTTAAGACAGAAGACCTGAAAAAATGTGAACCCGTAAATAAAACAAAGTATTAGTACAGTTCAGTCACTTGAAAAAAGAGCAAAAACACAGATAAGCTTCACGAGGGCAAAAAAGTCAAAACTGAAACAAATAAACAAAAACAAATTATAAGATGGTTGCTTCAGTTAGTTAGTTCCTCTGTAGTGTTTTTTTTTAAAGTTTTGGCTCCACATACTTCCGTGTTTTAATCTCTGCTATTTTAGTTGTTTGCATACATAATCATATGAAAATAAATATATTTATTTTGGTTTCATAGCAAAAAAACAAAACAGTGACTCCCTCACCTCATTGTCAAAGTGCATAAATGAGGGAAAAAAGCAGAAAAGAGGAAACAATCTGTTTTTTTTGAGATAGTTCAAAGCTTTTCTTAAGTGAATTAATTTTCATATGCAAATAAAGGAATTAATTTCACACTAACAGAGTCTGAATTTGTTCTAAATTTCTTTAATGCACTTTTCCCCATTTTCTGGTATTGTGCAGTAGTGGTAGATGCACAGCCAATGCATGAATACAGAGGAAGCAGTGAGCAGGGCAGTCCTGGTCCAGACGCCTGGTCTGATGTCCGTTAGTTGACTTATTGGAACAAATAAGCGAGAGAGAGCAGGAACTTTTCAAGACTACAGGAAGCCTGTGACGGACAGCAACCTCAGGCCAGACGCCAGGCCTAATCAAATAAACAGACAGCTGCCAATAGAGAAGACATCACCAACCAAATATTCAGATCTGACTTCATTCCCACCACAATATGCACCATGTCCACAAAAAACCATGGGAAGGAGCTACGCAACCCCCACAGGATCTGGTCTACTTTCTCATGTAGCCTTTGACATGATATCATAATCTACCGTAAATATCATTTCAAAACAATCAAGTGGAATCAAAATCTGACAGCTATTGTAATATAATTCTCTTTTCATGAGCATGAGGTCATGTCCGACTATCAGGAAACCGGGAGTGTAATGACATGATGATGATCATGATGATGATGAGTGTAACAAGATTACCCAGCGCTCTGAGGACGATGGACAGTGTAATGTTCTGTGGATGTGACCTTTGACCTTTCACAAGGCTGACATACAATGTGTCAAAATAAGCAGAAATACTCAAAGATTGGATCTTACAGAATAAAGCGTTTATTTTTATAGTTACCCCCAAAATAATCTGCTATAGCGAGATTGTTTTTTTAGATTTTAGACAGCTTGTGTGCATGTCTGACTATGACTAATGGGAAATGTTTTCTTTATGACTCACAATCATCAGGTTTTCAAAAGAGCATCTGTATAAAAATCTGTCAGTAAATCTGTTCCCAGAAGAGCTTAAGGCATTACTTTCCTCTCAATTTATCCCATTTTACACATATTACTCCCAAAGGTGTCTTCAAGAGAGGCAGCGAGAGAGAAAACACAAAGGTCGTCTTTGTTGAGCAAAACTATGCGGCCAAATTTCACATCATCAGTGTCATCATAAGCTGAGGTTCAGGCCCAGACAAACACACATACACAGAGGTTACTGACATAACTATCTGTCCAATCAAGCTGATGTTTTCCAGCCGTGTTACATTCATTTCCACAGATTGGATTTCACCAGCCAGGCCCCTCCCTCTCATTTCTACTTCCAAACCCCATACAAGGTCATTGTAATTTTAGGGCTGTAATAACTCCTACTGCGGGGATTAGGAATGGAATCATCAAGGAAATGTATGCGGGGAGCTGTTCAATCCTGCCTTTGATGTTTTTCAAGGAAACATGCCAGTCCTCAGTGCAGCCTCTGCTTTAAGGCCAAGGCTGACAGGTAGATCTGCTATAAATGTGAACTGTGCAGCACTATAGTGGATGTCCAAAGAGTCTAAAATCACAGTGACAGGAAACACAAGGATCCAGCTGACATACTGTAGATTTATCAAGAATTTTTGAAGGTCAATCAATTAATCAATTTATACCCAGACTCTTCATACACAATGTAAATAAGCTTGTTAGCTTCTATTGTCATAATTTTGTCTAATTTTGTAATACAAGTATTATTACATTCAGTGTTTCTCAACAGAACATATTCTGTGTATCCTTGAGGTCTATGTTGAATTTCCTTCCTCATGAAATGCTTGGAGAGCAGATATTTTAAAAATATTTTGAAACTGGTAACATCCATATTTCTTGGCTAACATTGTTCTTCTTCCCTGCCTTTTGTTGGCTCAATGCTAGGTTTCTACCATCACTATCTGTCAGACAGTGGAACAGTGTGAAACCAGGAATGTGGATCACATCACCAGCGTGCTTGTGGATACAAATTGTGATTGTGCTACTAGAGTACGAGATACAAGCAAGTTTCATTGTCAACCTGATACACTCTGGTCTAATGTAGTATTCCAAAGATGAGTTCATTTTTATTTACACTGGAGATATTGTTTATGCTAGTGTTTCTCAAAATGAACTCTTAAACATATTGGGATCATATTCCATCCCGTCTAATTCATACATTTTATGCAATTAAGCGCTCATGTCCCTGCTATTTTTCAAACTATTTATTTTTAACAATTTCTGATGTCAAAAGGTCAAAATTGTTGAAATTTATTGTTATTCTATTTCAATCCAAAAGGTTTTAAGATGTTAAGAGACTTGAGCTATAGGTAGCAGCTTAGCTGTTTCTGTGATTTGTTATTACTATCTCTCTACATAAAGCAAGGAATCTTTGTCTGTCTGTCTGTATGTTTGTCCTTTGCATATCTCAAGAACCGTTCATCCGATCTATTTCACACTTGGCGGGTGTATTGTTGGGGATACAAGGGAGTGCATTGTCAAAATTTGGTGCAATTTGGACACACGACACATTTAATATTAATAAACTTGGAATAAACAGGTGAACAGCAGGGCTTCTGTGCTCTGCTATGGTCGACGGCATCTCTCTTCGTTTGATAATGTTACAAGTTTGGCTTTGTTCTCGGGTTCCTGACTCATTTTAAAAAAGACAAGAGAAAAAGAGAGAGAAGGCAAGTGAGCTGAGAGGGCAAGCGAGCGACAGAGAGAAAGAAAGCTTTTTCTAAGAGACAGAAAGCCTGTGAATAACAGAAATATAACGTTATTTTCTGATTGTTTCATGGCGGTTACATTCTAAAGCCCAAATAAACAAAGATATGTGTAATATTAATACACTTTGAACGCAGCAAGCCGCTCAGCTTTGTGTCTGAGTGCAGCGGGGGGTGTTTGATACAAACACTGTCACATCACAGCGGGGCGGGGCTTCTGGGTTGTGACTCGACTTCACACTTGGCGGGTGTACTGCTGAGGACCCAGGGAAGTGCAGTGTCAAGTGTGAAGTTGTTTGGGCACGTGACACGTTTAATTAACTTTGAATAAACAAGCAAACAGCAATCTGCTCAGCTCCGTGTCTGAGTGCAGCGGGGGCTGTTTGATATAAACACCGTCACATCACAGCTGGGATTATTGTTAATACTATGTTCTGAAAAGTTTACAAGCAATATTTTTTGATTTGTAGTACAGTCTGAGTCCCATAAACATCGACTTGAGGTATGTAGGGATGTTTGGCAAACAGCCATGCGCTTAAGGGTTAAAACTGCACTTCCAATGAACACCACTGCTTGCTGTCATTGCAACTCTGCCCTATCTCCCTCTCTGGCGCTGGGAGTACGTGACTTTATTCAGAACAACCAACAACCACGTTACACTTTTTTTTCCATTGGCCTTACACCATCTACAAACATAAAACACTTTTACAGGGTGACAACACAGAATTTCACAGATTTAATAACTGCTGCTGCACTGTTTTGGCAATTTGTTACAAAGCATGTTAACTTCTAGCCACTACTCAATTAGTGATGTCATAGCAAGTACGTTCCTTTAAATGTTAATAGCAAAATATGTCATATCATTGATTGGTGTGTGGCTAGACATGAAAAATGCTTGGAAGTTTCAATTAATAGAGAGCAGTACCGTAGCAGTTTTTGTCCTAATTGATACATTTGAATTACTTTTAAAACCTTGAGCTCCATTGGTGCTGGAATATAACACCCTCTTAAAGCTGTAAATGTCTGTGTCAGTTGATCTGGTTATAGTCATCATTATAAAGTCTGTAAGGGTGATAATGACTTGGAAGTTAAACTGATTCATGCAGCATCTTTAAAGGAAAATTCTAGTTTCTTGGTTAATATTGCTAACTATCTTTTTTTACAGTCTTATAATGATCTTGTGCTTTTCTCCGATGCAACTGCAACATCCACGATTATGTGGTATACCTCTTCATTGCATGTCATACCCCTCTCTCTCTTTTTTGGCCAGTTGTGGACAATGTAAACAAACTGTGAACACAACACTGACATATGAGCAGGTAGTGTAAAGTGGGCTTTTAGAGCTTTTTCTCTGAACACAGCTGACTGGCTGCAGATGACAAAAGCAGTGAGAGTGAACCAAAACAGTAAAGTTGTGGGCCAGACAGGTAAACAATGAACGGTAAACTTGCTATAAAGTTCTTGAAGGCCTAAAAGAGTGTTGGGTTATAGTTTTATGTAGGTTCATCGCTATGAGTGACACCTCTGACATTTGATACATACACGATAAAAATATTGATTGACGCCACTTTAAAATAGAAAGAAATCATTTTTAAGTCTTTTTCTTAACATCGTTCTCACCAAAGTAACTGCTGAGATCTGGAGAGACATCACAAAAAAACGAGCAGTCTGGGCCAGACAGGTTGGGCAGTAATTTAAGCATTCACCCTCTATTTCTCTTTTATTACTTTCCCATCAGACTTCCTTTTAGGGATGTTGCATTCCCAGACTTCAACAATTAACTTGAGTATAATGTCATCATTTCCAGTAAGAATGATGGCCAAAGATATCAAAATAAATTTTTATGAAACCTGGCTTTCCCTTTAAGTTTTGAGAGACCTCAGGTACCTTTAATGACAAAAGCCTCAGCCAGCAGTCGGAGGTGGTAGATCGGTTGGTCGTCCTGTGTCAGCTCCTCCAGTCCCACCCTGGCACACATTCCCTGGGCATCCCGGTACCGACCCTGCACATAGTTCACTTTGGCCATCAGCAGCAGAGCCTCGTTCAAGTACCTGGGCTGAAAGACAAGAAGGAATCAAATGGTTGGAAATAACTGGAGCAAAACAGAGGAAGAGATTTGTGTAAAAAGCTTCCTGTGCTCTGTGCCATGATGGTTTAACACTTCCTTTATTTGGTTTAACAGAGTTTATTAAAGAAAATAAACTTCACAGAGACAGAGAGGAATCTATAATTATGGGAGGAACCCTGAATAACCCTGTGACTGACTGTGAGACGGCCTCGGCTCAGGATGGTGTTGAGGTGACCTTTGGCCCGGCACAGTCTGGGCTGTGTCTTGTCTATCAAAGGTGTGGAGCTCCGTAATAGGTCGATGTTTTCCTGCAGGCACTCCTCCAGCAGCACCTCAGCCATCAGCAATGTCCCGTAATCATCTGTGGGGGGGGCGGGATTGAAAAAGTTAAAAGTGAACAAAGTTTTTTGGAAAAGGTTTGAGCACAGGGTCACAGGTCATTTGTTTCTGTAGCCAAAGCAAACCTCACTCAGTCCATTAAAAACAGCTTTTCCCACCGGCTTGAGGAGAGCAGTTCAAATATGCCTGCAGTCTATTTAAAAGCTACAGTTTCCATTTCCCTGATACTCCCCATAAATAGCTGTAACACCATAATCATATGATAAGCACTCCACGTCTACCTACACTGAATCAAATGATGAATTACGGTTTAAAGTTTACACATACAGTAAACTGAGTCTGTAGTAAAGCTCAGTTTTTGTGTACACACACACTCGATTAAAGCCTTCCTGTTTAGCTTTTTCATCCTCCGTGGGTGTGTGTGTTCTGACGCCAGCTCTGTGAGCAGTGTTTATGTCCTGATACACTTGACATGTTTGCCAGTTCGTTTTATCAGCATAGCCAAGGCTAAAGCTATCAATGAGGGGGAAGGTGAGGGAAAAACAGCAGGACATGTCTCAGCCCAAAACCGCAGCAAGAGCTATTTAATGATTTCACACAAGTTGGAGCCTAGTCTTTGGAAAGCGGTGATAGTGTTCTTCAATAAAAGAAATATGTTTGGCTTCATAAAGTGATGAAAGAAAATCCATCCCTGAGTTTGACTAAAACAATCTCATTGTGCTCCAGGAGTCATTTTGTGATTATCGTTGTCATTTTACTTTTTGGTGTACACATTTTCTCTAATCTTATTAGGTCTGCCTTCAGCTGGTGATTTCCTCAATTCCCCAGAATTATGTTTGAAGAAAATAGGCAGGAACTTCTTGCTCTTAGCGATGGATTTTACTGAATGTGAAGGTGGATTAAAGCGTTCATGATGGTTGAGAGCAGATGTACAGTCCAGATAAAGTTAAACGCCCTTTAACCAAAATACAAAACACACACATTTACTGTTTGACCACATACTGTACAGTATTCCCTTCCCTCCGGAAAATGAGACCAAATACCAAAAGAAAAAAACCCTCATAATTATTTGGGCTTTTTATGTTATGTTTTTAGTTAACTGTTCAATAATCTTTTACATACATTTTATTTACCAACATGAAGGCCTAAATTCTGTTTCAAATTTAAAGCTACCCTGTGGAGTTTTTCGCCACTATCGCCACTCGTAGCACAATGGAGCAATGTTTTTGCAAGCCGGTCCCTGAATTATTAGTATCTTGTGAACACAAATGCGTGTTGATGCAAAACACTTTCCAGCAGCCAGTGTCAGGCTATTACTTTGATTGACAGCTGGTGGCAGAATGACGCCAAGAAAGTTAGCAATGTGCCTATAAAAAGCAGTGAGGAGGAAGACTGCTAGCTACTGTGCAAATAAGGAAGTTAACTACACTGCTTTCAAAATATGAAAAAAAGGCTTTGCAAATGTTTTATGAGGGAGGAAATGTATTCAACATGTTTGTCAGGCCTCACACACAATGCTTTTTGGTGAGAAACACTGAAAACACTTTTCAAGAAAATGCCATAGAGTATCTTTAAATATACTGAGTCTAAAAATACTGGAATCAGCCTATGAAATACCCACCATGTATTCTAATTGTAAAATGTTTTCCCAGAAAGTTGCTAAAACCCCTAAATTCCCAGAGGAAATACAACAGATATGACCCCATATATCCTTAATGGTGGCCACAGGCCTGAATCATATTAGCCTCCTCTACCTTTGAATTCTCACTGTTATGTTGCTGGATTTTGGTGACAAAATGGCAAAATTCTGTAATCTTTGCTCTTTCCATCTAACCAACATCAAATTTGACTATTACATCCAAATGAAAACATTATCTAACTTTGGATAATCATCCAAAGTAAAACTGCAAATCACACTACGGACAAGATTGCAGAGAACACCACCAATGGTTGCCTTTAACCCGTTTATGGTGGATTTTATACACAAGTTTAAGTGCTTCCTTGTTTACCTGTCATGAGGTTCCTCTATCTCTAATCAAAATCTAACTCTCCTCGTGCACCGCGCCTTCCATGTACACTCACTGTCAGCAAATGTGAACCATGCGTGCACACAATAATACCGCATTGATTTAACACTTCAGTGCATGTGCAAGCAGGGAGAAACAGCTGGTCTGCACTGTCAGCCAGTTATGGGCACAATAAGAGCAGACTTGCAGTGTGGTTCAGTCAAGTCACCTGAACTCATATTTACTCTGCTACAGTGAGACATGGGGGCAGGTGCATTAGTGACTTACCAAAGTAATGCTTTATGAGGCAGATGATGATAAGTGTGTTTGCGTTTCTTTGGGCACATGTTCAGTGTGGAAGGATTTCAAGGACAAAGACAGCCAGTGAATAGTCCACTGGACAGTCTTGGTTTGCATAAAATATAGTTGTCAATCCTGTATGTGGGCTGTTTTGGAGAGTTCTTTGATCTCAACAGTCATTCATGTACAGACTCTCTCATTGTGTGCACTGTAAACTTCCAGGGTTGACATTTTATTGTTGGAGCCATCCACTAACCCCTCTGTGACCCCTGTTCTGACCCACTGGTACAGATGTAAGCAACTTATTTTTTAGTAGAATACATTTGCTGATGAAACTTTTAAGTACACTCAGCAGTACTGCTACCTACTATATGTTGTTGAGAGTCCAAAGTCCAACTTGTGTAGGACAGTGCAGTCTCTGCACTGCAAAAAATAACCATCCTGTACAAACTCTTTAAATTCTAACTGAGTCTTAAAATCCTGTTTTTCCACAAACTTTTAAAATCTTCATATGGGTTTAGATACATTACATCTCCATGTCCCCAGTACAAATACACTTGTTTGAAAGTATTTCTTCTATACAGCATTTTCTTGGAACAAACTCTGACCCTTACTCCTGTCAAAATTTCCTGCCACAAGTCAAACTTCCATGAAAACAAGTGGAATTAACTCTTGGCAGAATCCGTCTCTCACTAGAGGATACAAGATTCCCAAACTCATATGGGACAGTCTGACTTTTATGTTTGCGCTGATATTTTTATTTTTTTTTTGCAGTGTGCAGATCAGTGAACAGGGAAAACAGTCAGGAAGCAGTAGGAGACATCTCCACTAAAACCCTCCAGGTGTTGACCAGACCACTCACCGTCCTCGTGGATCCGCGCTGCCTGCATCTGGTCGATGATATTCGGCATCTTATCCCACTGGCACTCGGCCCGGCATCGCTCCAGCTCCGCTTCCAGCCGGAGCTGAGTGAAGGAGACGCGGGATGCCATCGTCGCTCTGTCCCGGTGGTGACTGTACTCCCCGGACACGATAGGAGTAACTGCAGACTACCAGGAGAAATAAATATGTAATCTTTGAGTGCGGAGCGGTGGGGGTGGGGTGTGGGTTACTACAAACACAGGTCATAAAACACAAAATCCACAACGCACAAGTTAAACAGATATGTAAAAAACAGATCAAACAACAAATACATAAAAATAATTAATTGTTTATCATATAGATATTCTGGTATACAGGTCTTGTTTTTGTTTTGTTTTTTTGTTTGTTTTTGCTTTTCAACGTGGGAACATGTTTACTTTTATTGTAACATTAATTTGTTTTTGACAGTATGCCCACTGTGAGTCATTTTTCCATTTAACAAGGTTCTGCAGTATTCAGAAAGCAAACTCGTCCTTTACACCGTGAACTTCAACTTCTGTTATGTCTTTAGTGTCATCTTGCAGCACTTTACTATGCATATTTAATACAGAGCACACTATTATGCATAAATGGCATTTTTTGGCATTTGGTCAGTCTACTGTATGCATTAGTGACTTCTGTCAGAAGAGGGTTTTGCTTGAAATGAGTGTGGCATTTTGAAAGGGCTTGATCTGTAGCTGTTGGAAGTTAAAGGGAGGGCGTCCTCTTCTTAACATCCATGTCCTTAATCTTTTCCGTTAACACTTTAACTGGATCAGGTGGAGCTTAAGAAACAGCAATGCAAAGAAAGCTGCATCTCCTATAGTGTGTGTCACCCAAAAGAAGGCAGGATGCATGCATATACGGTGCTGTTGCGTTCAGTGTTCATTTCATTAATGAGTTCATTGAAAAAAAATTCAATTCCTAATTGCTTGGCTTGCTCCCTGATCTGGGCGTTCAGCTGCAGCAGCATTGGCTAACTTCCTCCTGGCTCAGTTACAAAATGATACATCTGTCAGCTATTGCACTGTATCAACAGTAAAAGGTACAAACTAACATAGTGCAGCGCCCTTATCTGGGAAAGACTGTTGAACTGAGGGAAGAAGGAGACTTTCACACAAATTAAACTACAATTATAAACAAAGATTTGCATTTGCTCTAAATCACAACAGGGTTAGAACAAGGAGACAGGGGTCACTGGCTACTGAGGGGTTTTACTAAGGGCAGCTACTTTATGACATAAAATGAAACCTCAAGCCTTCTGAATAGAGATTTAGCAGCGTCATTTTCTCTCTGGAAACTTGACATTTGCTTGTCATAAAACGACGCTTCCCCAGCGCAGCAGACCACACATACAGACACACAGCGTGCTCCTGTCTGTGGTGTGGATTTGACAGCTGAGCAGCTGGTGCTTCACTCCCCCTGCTGACGCAGTGATAGAGTCACCTCAAAGGTGTTTCCTCCGTCAAGATAGTTCACGTCGTCAAATACGTTGTCCGTTGGAAAGTGCCACACGTAAAGTGTGAACACATATTTCAGTATATTGTCAGATAAATGTTAGCTTTTGATAATAACATATAATAATTTACTCAAGAAACTTCACAACTTCACAACGTGCAATACAAACCTCTGTTTGCCGGGGGGACGAACTCTCGCGAGGTTACGGGTAGATTTCGTGTTACATCTCGCGATAATTTCAATAACGGTTCCTCCGGCCCATCCATCCTGTAGCTGGGACACATGCGCAAAATAGGAAGCATTTGTCACCTAACTGAAGACATTTCTAAATGTTGTAGCAGTATCAAAATCTTCCTATAACCTTAAACAACATATTGAAACATGTGTAAATGTGTAATAAAAATGTAACCCCGTCGTTGAAAGCTAAATGTGACCCTGTAGTTTATGGACGGTGAAAGAGGGAATCCTCTCGCCTCACTTGTGCACTCTCTGATCCTTCTGACCAATCGTAATGAGCTGTCGTGTCCAAGTCGGACTACGGCGAGCCACTTGGTCCGAAAATCTGACACCGCTCATTGTTGCCAGCAAACAACACAACTGTCCACGGAGTCAGGTGAAGACACAAACTATTCTCAAGTAGGTACGGAAATAGCCTTTTTTAAGTTCATATCACAGTAAGCCATGCAGTAGTTTGCGCTGTGAACGGGCTTTGTCATTTCAACGTAGTGTTAAATGAAGCTTGGGGCTGTGAACCAGCTGTCTGTGGCTAACGTTAATGCATGTTTCACTTCTGCTCTCTAGTTATCATCATATTAGTTGCATAACATTTATAACTAGTCCAATCTGATATTTTCACAGCCCATAGACAAGCATTGCTTGTGTGATGTTTTTTTGAATTTCTTTTCCTCTTATCAATGTTTACATGCCTTTAAACGTATGGTGCACAAGTGTGATTCACAGCAGTGACTTTATGGTATTTTTTCTTCTTTTTTTAGCAACATGATGTAGTTGTCTGATAGAGCCAGCTCCCTGAAGTCTTGTTTAAAGCTACTGTGCCTCTAATCAGACAGTAGAGCCCCCTAGAATTAAGAATCTATTAATGCTTATTTGAGCTCAACACTTGGAAATATGAATGAAACGTGCGAGTGAGAACTGAATTACAGAATGTTGAACAGTATAATCATGTATGTTAACTTTATGTATATAAATAGGATACTTAAATGTGATGTCCATCATAGATTTATAGAATACAGGACACAAGTATTGAATTTGCATATACCATATGCCAATGATTGTATATGCAACCTTTTTGTGCCTTGATTCTGTCTCTTTTTATATTTATATTTTAAAAATGTATATATTTTTCATTTTATATGTCATCATATATATTGCTTTTTATATTTTGTTATTATATTTTATGTCTTTTTATATATATTTATTTACTGTTTTTCTGTAATGGTCTCCCAGCCAAAGTATTTTACATGATTTTACTTATTTATTTACTTATAATCGGAGTGACAATAATAATTTTGAATCTTGAATCTAACTTTGCCTGCCTGCTTCTCTTTGTCTATCACCTGCAGAATGAGGATCAGCAGGTGTGGTGTGCTCCTCCTCCTGTCCTGCTGTCTGCTGAGTGTTCACTCTCATGTGGATCCGCAGCAGCAGCAGCAGCAGCAGCAGCAGCAGCCACCTGTCGTAGAAAGTGCAGCTCACATAACGGGCCATGGTCATGGTCGCCTTGACAAAAACATGATCCAGGACAAAGAGTGAGTGATTCCTTATACATTCAAAATGTGCTCTACACCAGCACTGCAGAAGCATGAGTCATGATTCAGGCCTTATTTGCACATACTAGTGAACTTTGAACTCAGTCAGCAGCAGTGTTCACACTCAACATATAATCAAAAGCTGTAGTTTTGGACTTCTGTGTTATCTTGCAGCCACATCATGGAGCATTTGGAGGGAGTGATCGACAAACCAGAGAACGACATGTCACCGCAGGAGCTTCAGCTTCACTATTTCAAGATGCACGATTACGACGGCAACAACCTGCTGGACGGGCTGGAGCTAGCCACAGCGATCTCACATGTACACAGAGAGGTAGGGGTGTGTGGTTGTGAATATGTTTGTTGTTGTTCTCTTAGGTGTGAACATAATGCCTGTTTATCTAAAGCACCTGTAAACATTTGCTACTGACTGCTAAAGGATGGAGTGTAGAGCTCATGTGTGTTTAATGTATTAGTTTTTGACAGTAAATGCTTTTATCTACTTATATTTTTTCTATCACAAATGAATTGCTTTTACCTTCCTGTAAAGTACATTTTAGTTGCACACCTGAAATTTCTGCTTTTGATGTGATCACATGATTCTTTGAGAAATCCTTCCTGCCCCCGTCCTCATGTAAACGGAAACTGCACATTTACACAGTAACATGAGTTGCAACACAGATCTTTGTGTGGTCACTCCTCAAAAGCCTCTTTTCATTCCCTTAAATACCACGTTCGATTTCCAGAAGCAGGAATTCCTTCACTTTGGAGAATCCAAGATTTGAGAAAGTTTAAGATTTTGCAAGAAGAGTTTCACAGTTGATTGATTCACATTGTGTTATGACTCACATATGACGTCTTGTTTTAGTCAGGGTTGGGTCACATTACAGAGGCAAGATGCTTTCCAAAACAATGATGGGTCCAAATTATCTGAGAGTGTCACTTTTTTTTTCTTTTCCAAACATTTGTCTTCACCTTCACCTTAAAGGATATGTTCACATTTTTTCAACCTAATCATAATAAAGTACTCACATGACAATATGCACATTTAAGGAGTTATTGGTTACAGTAATCATTTCCTCTTCTCCATTCTGGCTGTGAGGAAATCCCTTTCTAACATGATTCAAATGTAAGTGATGGGGGACAAAACACAAGTCCTGGTTCATTGTGAAAATGCATCCTAAAGTTTAGCTGAAGCTAATATCAGACTGGCTAAATCAACCTATTAAAGATAGCTGCATATTTTTCAAAATGAGTCTTTTTAGTGCAAAATTCCAGCTGCTCAACAAGGAAACGTTTTCCGGGGAAACAGAAAGGGGGAATTTTGCACTAAAAAGACAATAAACTTGGAAAATACTGACTGACTCATATTAGTGTCAGATAAACCTAAGAATGCATTTTTACACAGAATGTCAGGAATTGTAAGATAGCAGTTTCTCTTTTCTTAAAGGAAGCACTGAAGCAGTTAACTCAGTTAGAAACTTGATTTTTTTTGACTTTCTTTAAAGCAGCATTTGGCAGCTGTGTAGCTGATGATAACAGGCTGAAAAATTTAAACATAAATATGTCATCAGCAAACTACACACATGGTCATGTTTACCAATCTATGATGTTCTGCTGTTTGTGGTGTAACACACCTGCATGAATATATAAATAGTGCAGCTTTAAATAAAGTCAGATGAACAACATCTGTACATGCGAATACATAATACATCCACATGCATGTTAAACAATTTTCCTTTAATTATCTCCTTTTTTTTTAGGAGAGAGGAGAAAACAGCCAGCCAATGAGAGAGGAGGATCTTATTAGTCTCATTGATGATGTTCTGAAGGATGATGACAAAAACAATGACGGTTACATAGATTACGCAGAGTTCGCCAAATCACTGGAGTAGAGCGTCACCCCCGGCCCAACGCTGACCTCGTTTCCTCATGTCTGACAACACCACAGAAAGAAACCTGCAGAGAACATCAGTGAGTGCGCACATGGAGTCAAAGTGACACCACAGTCTGGAAGTTTAATCTTTACCTTCTCTCTCAGTCAGGGTTGTAGGTAATACATGTAGTTTGTGAAATGATTGATGAACATCTTTTTTTCCAAGCTGGTAGCTGCAAAACTGGTTATGCAGTAGTTTAAATAACAACAAAAGGACGATAAATAATTGCCCTTCTTTTTTCGCTTGACTCTGGTGTATGCTTGCACCTCGCTGAGGGACACATCTGCACCTTCTGTTCTTGTAGGTTCATTGAAATTGTGCCATTTTTTTTTTAAGGGCCAGTTCATCCAAATCACTGACAATGACACACTGACAAACTCATCTTAGCAGTTAGTAGCATCTAATCATGGCCATACGGCATACTTTCAATTCTATTCTATCAAGGTTTAGAGATCTCTTCTGTGGAAACTTATTCCACCAGCCTTGTACATGAACCAGAACTGTCTGCACAGCTGGATAGCAGCAGGGGTGTGTGGGTGAATGTGTTTTTTGTAATTTGGATAAACTGACCCTTTTTCAGAGCAGGATTACTATACTGTGTGTTCTGCTTTGAGTGGTGCCACACGTCATTCTCTCTGGTAGCATCTAAACTGAACGTCATCACTTTAAATGGACGACAGTTTCCATTGCAGACTCTGAACAGCGTACATGCTGGTCATTAACATTATCTAGCACACCAAATGTGGACCAAATGATTCCTTCTGTGAATCCATTTCATTTGCTGTTTTGAGACAAACAGTTTGATCTCATGACATGACATCAGAAAGTGGCCTTGATTTGCTCAGATGTACAATATATAGCCTATGATGTAGTGTTTGTAGAGAGTAGAATACTTTGAAGTTAAGAAGAAGAAGAAGCAAGCAGATGCACATAGTAATGAATGCTGCCAGCAGAGGCTCCATGAAGCATGTTAGAGTGGCACATCCTGCTTCTTCTATATTTGCTGTCGTCTTAATGAAGATGTTTAAACCTACATGAGCCAATCACCATGATCTTCACTGTAGTCGGGCAGCCTCTGTCGTCACAGAATGAATGTAAAACGGCCCCATACTGTGCGATGCTGACTCGTTATCACTGGATAAGCTAGACTTGAAGCATACTGGTTGACGCTGAAGTTTTTTAAAAGCTGACTTCCAGTAATGCACTTACTCTTATTAACAAATGTTTGCTTCAGATATTAGCTGCCTTTAAAACAGATCTGGATAAGAAATGTCAGGTCTCTGTGCATCAAAGTTTGTTGAATCCATCTGTGATTTCTTCTAATGTACGATTTCTTATGGATGAATTCTCTATTTTTTTGCCATCCAGTATTGATTCTTCAATCAATTCAGGTTGTTGAATGGAAATATTTAAAAAAAAAAAACTTAATAGCATAACAGATGCAACTGTGTTGTCTCTGGAATGTGAAATATTAAAATCTGTAATCTACAGACTTTGTCTTGTGATGTTTTATTTATTTATTTATTTTTAAAACCAAAAATGAAGTCATCACAAAAAAAAACTTTATTCATTTATTTATTCTGACCACATAGCTTCATTTGAAATACAGTAAAATAAGTAACAAACTGCCAGATTTTAGAAGTATTTATGTTACTGGGTGTAAAACTCTGCTGATGAAGGTCACAAAATTTGTCTGAAAGCTCCAGACGAAATCTAGTAAGGGGACCTTGAGTTAGGAATTTTATGTCAAACTATGAAGTATTTCAGTGGTACTTTAGAGGTTACAGAAGCAGATTTGTTACAACAAAGTTGCAAATTTGAATCTACAGACTTTTTAGGTAAATGCAGGGGTGAAATAGCAAACTCACTGTGAAAGTGAAGAACAAGATATAGATGAAAATATGGCATGCATGATCCCTCGATTTTCCACAGCAAAGTAGATATTTAAAAAAACATTTATATTCTATTTTATTTCAAAATATTAGATATATTTCCCTGGTTACTTCTTAGTTCCAGTGAGACGTGGGGTCCAGGGGCTGCATAGGGGCCAGTGAGAACATGGGTGAGGTCAGGTTTCCCCTCAGCGGGCTGTACCAGTCTTCATGCTGGCGCTGGGAGGCCGACTGTGGCGGGGCACTGGGGCAGGGGCATTGGCTGACCGGGCCTGGGTGGCGGGGGTACACTCCAGAGGGCAGCATGGGGGAGAGGTGGGGAATGTGTGCCAGGGGCTGGGTGTAATACTGCCGAGCCATGGATGGTTGGACGCGCATGCCACCCAGCAGAGCCCTGTGACCTGGCATCACACCTACTGGGAGCACTTTCTGTGCAGTCCGCTCTTGCTTCCGCTGTTTGGCTCTTCTGTTCTGAAACCACACCTGCTGAGACAAGGACAGGTCAGACAACTGAGGACAAATACACAAGACCATCTTAGTTGTAATGAAGAGCACTTATGAGACAAAAACCTCCCCATGGCTTTACACACAGTCTGATCAGTTTTAGAAAGAAAGATTTTACTATCAGATTAGACTGAATATCTAAAAAGACAAATAAAGTAATAAGAAAAGCAATCATCTGTATAATTCAGAAAGACAAATGCATCTTTGGTAAAGGTGATACAGGGTGGGAGGGTGGACACCATGGCCACCAAAATGAGTCTGAATCAACACCATCCTGAAGTCTCCACTAAAACTGAACATTACAAGATACACAAAGGCACTTTTTGTTGAAAGGCTGTCATTCTTGACTGTTAAACTCCAACTACCAATCATTTTTATTAACGATTAATCTATCAATAATTTTTCCATTTAAATGTTTAATTTATAAAATGGAAGGATAATATTGAAGTGCAATAATCAGGTCAAAATTTGAATATGTCCAATACTTTGGTTTATGAACAAATATCTGCAAAACTAATGACATTCCCATCAGCCTCAGTTGTACTTTATGTTTAGTGCTAATTAACAAATGTTAGCATGTTAACATGCTAAACTACAATGGTGAACATGGTGAATTATACCCGCTAGACATCAGCATGTTAGAATTGTCGTTGCATTCATGTTAGCATGCTGTTAGCATTTAGCTCAAAGTGCCACTATGCCTAAGTACAACCTCACATAGCTGCTAGCATGGCTGTAGACTCTTACTCTTGTTGCAAATAATGTTAAAACATTATTTAACCAAAAAACAATGATTTTATTCAACTATTGAACAATTAATTTTTTTGATGATTGACTAATTCTTTAGTAATTTCAGTACAATGGATTGCATCATATTGTCAGTGTGCTAGCACTTTAAGGGTCCCTTCATTGACAACAAATGCAAGATGTGAATTACACTGTTTAAAAACTAATAATATGATATATGATATTGTGTAATAACTTCTTTTGCCAAATATTAAAATGACCAATTAAATGTAGTGAGGAGTGTTGTATCTCTGTGAATATCAGAATGAAGTTAAATTATCCAGAAACTGACTGACTCCCCTCTATTTAGTATTAAGTCCTTCTTGCTGCACATCACAGCTGTGAGCAGGTTGTTTATGAGGCTGTCCCACCTGTATGCGAGCCTCATTGAGCTTGGTGATGCGGGCCAGCTCCTCTCTGTAGTAGATGTCAGGATATTGGTTTTGCCCAAAGGCCACCTCCAGCTGTTCCAGCTGCTTGTGGCTGAAGGTGGTGCGGTGGCGTCTCCTGGCTGGAGAGGGGTAGACTCTGCTCCGCCGGCCAAGACCAACAGCCATGGAGGTCTCACACAATGGCCCCTTCCCCACTGAATCCCCAATATCTGTTTTCAGAATAAAGAAAAAGAGTTCGAGGCTTTGCGTGGAAACTTGACTTTTTTTGGAGACAATTTTCCAGCTCCTGTTTCTTGACTTCCTTGTGTTTCCCAGGTTGGCATCTTACAAAAAAGGGGTCTACGCTTGTAAAGGTGCATTTCACCAACGACTAGCTGAAAAAAGAGGGATTACACTGACTTTACGGTTCCCACTGCCTTAAAGCAACCTGAGAGCCAAAGAGCTTTACCTGCCAAACCCAAGCTCGTGAGAAAGAGATACCAGAAACTGGGGGATTTGACCAAGATTATTACCACAGTCACTAACAAAGTGACCAATCTGTCAAATTGGTGGACTGAGCTGAGCTTGTCCTGTCACATTATGGTCACTGGAGGAGAGTCAGAAGAGGCGGATTTGATAAATGATATTGAAATAGTATTATTGCTAATTCTTCTTACCATTTTAGCATGCTATCTTGATTCAAACTGTGTCTAAAAAAACAAGAATTTAATGGGAATACATAGTAAAAAAACAATTAAGCTTTGCATACTATGAATAAAATAAATATTTTATATTACTAACTTGCACCTTAGCAACAAATACGCTATTAGGATCAGATCAATCAGCCCTAAATAGGTTTTTAGCCAAAATTTGATCATTTTGTTATTGTTTAACCCTCTTAAACAACTTTTATACCACCACTTAACATTATAACTCTATTTGTTGAATTGCAAGAAACTGTCCTTGCATTGAATAAACAATTTACAGGAAACATGACTAAAAGATTTATAAAAATTGGCAGGAAACCAAAATTTCATTGATCGTCATTCTGTTACTGCAGTTACAGAAGAATCTACATCATTGGAGACGATCGGTGTCTGATGACAGTAAATATAAGAATATAAATTTTCATATAAACTAGGCTTTGCAGACTCACCTGCACTGGAGCTGACAGTAGCCATGTCAGAGTAAACATCTGCACAGTCCTGGTGGCTCCTCACTGTGTCTCCTGCTACCTTTACCTGGGCCATCACTGCAGGTCTGCTCACTAACAGGACAATCTGCGCTGTCTGATCACCCATACAGACATACCTAACTATAAAGTCACATGTCCCACCCATCTGGTTTACCTTTACCTGTGTGGGTGTGCATCAGACTGTGATAAGCACTGCATATTTCTGAGGGTCAAACACCTAACTATACCTTTGCTACCTCTGTCTTTACAAATTGGCAATTAGGAGACTTCCACTGTCTGATCACGTGATACTTTATCTTCATGCTATTAAGTTTAATTAATTTGACAACTTATTTTGAGATGTGACATCATTTTTTACTACATCCACTTTTCCTAAATTTACATCTGCTTTAGTAGATTTCCTACATTTCTAAAAAGTTTTGAAAAACTCCCAGAGAAGAGACAAAATTTGTAAGTATGGGCATAAAAAACATCCCTTATTTTTTTATGAGAGACTTTACTTGGATGTTTTATTTGCCTTGTATCTTTGTTTTCTCCATTTAACATAATAAAAATATCATGTGACATAGTAGATCCAAACATAATCAATAGTTGCTTTTAAAAAAGTCTTTTAGGGTAGATATTCACTTCAAGAGCAGGTCAGATACTGTAAGCAGGTATTTAAAAGTAGACTGTCTCTGTTTAATTATATAGATAAACATATAAACATCTTGTTTGTTTAACAGGGATAAAGTTACATCCCCTGTCCCTGGTTAGGCTTTGAAATCCAGTTTAAACATTTTAAGAAACAAAACAGATTTAGGCTAAAAACAACAGTGGTGGCTAAATTGTATGTGAATTTATAAGCATGTGTATGTACTGAACATGTCTGAGTTTGCACTGACATACTGTATACAGTTAGTGTGGAAGTGTGGTATTTGTGCAGTACAATATTTTTTTCTATTAGAGTTTTGTGGCCAGCACCTTGTTTTCTGCTGTCATATGCTGGGGTAACAGCACTGCTGCCATCAGTAGGAACAGGATTAACAAGCTTTTAAATTAAAATGGTTGGTGGTTCTATATCTAGTTTGACTCCTGATTCATTAGAGATGATTTTGGAGGAAAGGAGAAGAAGAAGAGTTCAGACCTTAGTTTAAAGGTGTTGTCTAAAAGTGTGTTGAGTGATAGTTTAGGATGTCGAGATGCACTACAGAAGAATTTAGAAGGTCCTTTGTGTCCACTTTGTGTGCACAAACAGAGTAACTAATGTTGAATTAATCAGTAATGAATGAGTCATTACTAGTTTTGTGCCACTCAGCAGCTGGTTCAGAGTTAATCAAGAACTACTCATGAGGAAAGTGGTCAGTATGATCAATTCACAGATGTTCATGAACTAATCATTATCTAATGATTAATATAGGTTCTCCCAGTCTGTGCACTAGTAAAAGGTCATTGTACATTATAGGCTGGATGTTGCAGTAACACATTACTGCAACATCCAGCCTTGGACCTTGATCAACTTTTTACAATTTTATGGAATATTTAGATTATATAATATGTTATCCTTGTGGTACACTATCATTGCTAATAAAACTACTACTATAGTATTACTGTTACTTCTAGCTACTACCATCACTGCTCCTGCTGCCATTGAGACCACTGCTGTGGCTGCTACTATGATGGCTCTTGTAGTTGCTTACATACAGCTCACAGATTCAATTCAAATGATATGTTTATGCATTTATGTTTTAATGACAAATTACAAAGAAAATGAAGTTACATGGAATTATTCCTCAACATGTACAGAGCAACAACAGCAGCACAGGGCTCTAAACATCCTGCCGATGAATCTCTTGATCCTTTTCAGTGGCTTCCTCTGAGTGTTTCTAGAGCTGGTGGCTGAGACTCCATCAGAGTCCATGACTGTACGTTCATCAGCTGGACCAGCTTCATCTGTGTCAGTCTCTGGAGGTGTAGCTGAGGCTTCATCAGCTGAGGATGCAGTGACTGGACCTTCGTCAGCTGAAACAGCGTCATACAGGTCAGTCTTGAGAGATGCTGTTGAAGCTTCATCAATAGAGGTAGAGTTGACTGCAGCTTCATCTGCTGCACCAGCAGCAGCATCAGAGTCATTTCTTGGAGGTGCAGTTAAAGCTCCATCAGTTGCAGATGTGGTGACTGGACCTTTGTCAGCTGAAACAGCGTCATACAGGTCAGTCGGTACAGGTGCAATAGATACTTTGTCTGTGGAGGCAGAGGTGATTTCAGCTTCATCAGCTGCACCAGCGGCGCCATCTGAGGGCTCATCATCTGGATCTCTACCATTTGAGTGACTGTCAGCTTCTTTACTTGAATCAGCGTCATTCAAGTCAGCAGTCAGAGGTGAAACTGAAACCTCTTCAGCTGCAGATGGAGTGACTGGACCTTCGTCAGCTGAAACAGCGTCATACAGGTCAGTCTTGAGAGATGCTGTTGACGCTTCATCAATAGAGACAGAGGTGACTGAGGCTTCATCAGCTGCACCAGCAGCAGCAACAGAGTCATCTGTTGGAGATGCAGTTGAAACTCCAGGAGTTGTGGTGACTGGACCTTTGTCAGCTGAAACAGCGTCATACAGGTCAGTCAGTACAGGTGCAGTAGATGCTTCATCTGTGGAGGCAGAGGTGACTGCAGCTTCATCAGCTGCACCATCTGAGGGCTCATCATCTGGATCTCTACCATTTGAGCGACTTTCAGCTGAATCTTCATCTCTTGATTCAGTCACAGCAGAGTCTCCATCTCTTGTAGTCGGGATGGCAACTGTGTCTGCTGCTGCTGAGCCACCATCATCTTGTGGCTCTTGATGACTTGTAAGAGCAGGTGAGGCTGTCTCACTGGATGAAGCATGATGACAAAGGAATGAATGAATGAATCCTTCAATCAATTTACCATCAATCCATCCACTAAAGTTTCTATCCAACATTACATTTCATCTACTAACTGTATTAACTCAAACACTGGGCCACTTACTGAAAGATGGCATCATCATCGTCACCCCGTAGGCTCATGGTTACAAACAGGTGACCCAGAGCTTGACTTGGGGTTATTCTCTTGTGAGGATTCAGACACAGCATCTGCTTCAGCAGGCAAACAAACTCTGTCCTTTCCTCAATCTTCTCTGCCTCTGGGTACAGCTGCATTTGGAAACAAAGTCATTGGTTGCTCAGATGAACTTCATAACTCCCAGAATATTGCTGTTAATTCAGTATTTATTTGTACTTGTACAGTAAAGTGAGGACCACCTACCATCACAAGGTCATCCAGGCTGCTGAACCTGGTTGAGCTGCCTCTGTGATTTTGGGGCGGGAAGCCAGTCACAGCCTTGTGCTCATCAGCCGTCTAAAACAACAGAGAATTTATGTGAGGTACTTTTTCATAGTTTATACCAAATCAAGGGAACAATATCCAACCTGCTTTAAGTGCTGCAGGACAGACTTTCATACCTTTAGCCTCCATGCTGGCTTTGTGGAGTCCTGGTTCTGGCTGAAATAGAGCAGTGTGTGGGTGCCGTCATCTAGGACCTGGTCCTCCGGCTGACCCAGGGTCTGCACCATAGTCTTCATCTGGAGAAAGAATATATGAAATCACATAAGCCAACAAGATACACCATATTTCTGTTAGTGTTTGGACATGGAGCTGCACAAATAAATCCAGATGTATTAGATTACACACCAGGTAATACTGGCACCGCTGAGGGAACGGCATACTGCCAAGGTACAGGGTTGCCAGAACACCACCCAGAGACCACATATCTGCAGCCTCTGAGATGGGAAGACCCAGAATCACCTCAGGAGACCTGAGGGAGGAAGAAGAGAAGCACATTTTAGAGGATGTTATGAACAATATCTGCACAGTTTGACAAGTCAGCAGTAATCATGTTTGTGATGGTACAACTTAATGAGAAGATACTAAAATAATGAAAATTATATAAAGTAACATGAGTGTGATTGTTCAGTCACATTAAATATATCAGTTACAGTCATGAAAGAATGATGTAAACCATTAGAAAGACAAATCTGTATCTCACCTGTATGCGACAGGCTGCATGATGACGCCACGCTTGACTTCAGCAGCTTTGATGGCTGAACTAAAGTCAATGAGTTTGACTCTGAAGGGAGTTTCTTTCTGGTTAACCAGCATGATGTTTTGTGGTGTGATATTTGTATGAATCACACCAACAGTCTTCAGAGCTCCGAGTGCAGAGACCAGCTGAAGGGACAGAAGAAGAAATAAAGACGCCACAGTTGAAAATCTGCAGGGTTCTGAAAGTTGTTGTTCAAATGCTGGTGTGCTGCTTCCATTGATGCACATATATCACTGCTTTTTGATAGAAGGATCAGAGCCACACACCTGTTCTGTGATAGATCTGATTTGCTGAAGAGAGAGCGGGTTGCCACGTCTCTCCCTCAGCAGCTCGTGGAGATTCTTGTCCAGCATTTCAAATGCAAGACACATCTTCCCCATGTATTCGAAACTCTCACAGAATCGAACGACGTTGAGCGGATCAAGACCACGGATCATTTTCAGCATGGCCAGCTGGAGAGAAACAAGGAGAAATTAGACAGTTGATACAGCGAACAGTTAATGTTAGATATGTAATGAAATGTGCTGCTCAAAGACTCAGAAGGACTCAGATGATCCACCTCTCTGTTGGGCTCCTGGGAGTCATTGCTCCTCTTCTTGAAGATCTTGAGGGCCACAGTGTCTTTGGTGTTTTTGTCTTGACACCGAGCGACTCTGCTGAAGAACCCATCAAACATGAAGTGCTGAAGCAGGTATTCACTCCAACTGCTTCTCAGCACGTCATTGGGTTGTAGCTCTGAGTTAACAGGTGCTTCAAAACATGGAGAGAAAATGTAAATCACTACGTTCAGTCAACACATCACGTACGAACACACAACTATACTATCTGGAGAGGACGAGTTCCAGACCATTTAAATGAGGAGCCTCCTCAAAGAATAACAGATTAGTCAAGAGCATTAAACTGAGTACAAAACCAACTCTGTAATCACAGCACATCATCAATGTGTCAATATTGTGTTATAAATGGTCACAAGTCCTTTCTGCAGTTTTCACTGAATTGTACATCTTTGTAAAAGTAAAATTTCTCTTTTGACATCAAGCTCAAAAGCAGATTTCTTTCTTATACAACTGTATTTGGTCTAATTGAGATGAAAACAGAGCATGTGGTCTGCTCCTTTAAATTTACACTTAACTGTGAGATTTTTACCAACTAATATAATTTAATATGAACCTCATCACAAATAATACCTGAAAAACAGATGTGACACCATATGTCAACATATTCAGTAGTATCATGACTTTTTCCAGTGTTTAATATGTGAGAACATGTTGGTGTGTTTAGTCTCTCACCTCTTTTTTTTTCCTCTCTTCTTGAGGTCGCTGACGACCGTTTTCTGTTTCTATGCTTTCGCATGTTTCTATGTCAAGTTTTGCTAATTCAAAGGAAGCGTAGCGCAGATTGACTTGGTGTTTCTCGTGTCTCCTGCCTGAACAGATGATACTGAAATGATTTCTGGCTGAAGTTCTCACTCATAAACCTGTTCTGATAGAATGCAGCTCTATGATGTCATACTGTAGAAGAACTCTGTCATTTTCTGGAATGTCAGAATGTTCTGTGATAAAAAACAACAAGTTTATCTGAAAACAAGACAAACACATACAGACTGAAGCATACAGAGTTTGGTTGGGGCTCTGTGCTGCTTCCTCTTCAGGAAGAAAATCAATGTGATTTTGACTAAAAGTAAAGTCACTTATCCCGCCATACATGTCAATAAATAAGTAAAACATTTAGCCCTGCTTCAGCTCAGATAATGATTATTGCCATCATGAATTACTTTTTCAGGATTTTTTTCCAATAACTAATAATAAGTAATTTATTCTTTAGTCTTTACACTTTCAGAAAATAAAAAAAAAAAAAGCACATCACAATTTCCCAGAAGACTTTTTTTTTCTTCCCAAATTGCCTTTCGTGTCAAACCAACTGAACTGTCCAAAACCCCAAAACTTCCAGCATCACATATAAACATATAAAACAGAGAAAATAAACAAATCTTCACATTTAAGAAGTTTAAACCAGTGAATATTTTGTGCTTTCTAATGGCAGTGAAACTTAAATAATTAATGAGTTATCAGAAATGTTGTCAATTAATTTTCTGTCCCTAAATTAATCATTGAATTGATTGTTTCAGGACTATTTTTTTGTATTTTGCTGCATGTCGGTGTTTACTGTGATTTCATTATGTTATAAAAATACTGTATTTAATTTAACCATTAAATTTGTGAAATAGTACATTATATTTTAGAAGTAAAGCTCATTATAATGAAATGTTATTTCATCCTGATTCCAGCACTTTTTATTTCATGGCAACATTTTTTCTCAATGCCTGTTTCATAATGCCACTTTTCATCACAAAGCTCTTTCCTCTTGCCTTACAGTTTTTGAAGTTTGAGTTTTACAGTTTTTCATCTCAACACATCCCTGCTTGACCACATTAATACAAAGATCAGTGCTATTAACTATAATGATTAGACAGCGTAGTGCACTTAAAGTCCGTGTAAAGGAAAATCAGTGATTTCTTTTTAAACACATTATATGTCAGAAAATAATTCCTGAAAACATGTGAAAAGTCTGTGAACTATGTAGTACTAAATTGTGGAGTTACAGTGTTAAACTGTTTTTCACCATTTCTGTGTTCAGGATTTTTTGGGCGGGCCTGAAATGGTGGCTCTATGACGTAGAGGGGTGACCCTCCCCCACTACATAAACACTAGAGTGCACATACTCATTGTTACTATTTTTACACTGGGTAGTTTTACACACTTTCGTCAGACACAACCGGGATTCACTTCGGATAATCTGCTGTTACTGGTGAATGGGGCAATTTTCGGTCAATGTTAGCACTCAAGGAGTTAGTCTAAACACAGCTGAAGTGTCCATTGACGGGTGGAGCCGGCAGCAGCTTCGGTTTCAGGACGAGCTGTTCAGCCGGGAGGACGGGTAGAGTCAATGGATGTGGCGCTGGCAGTGGCCGACACTGGCTGCCGCCCGCTGCTTCAACTTCGTCACTGGCTGTGCGGCTGGGAGGTCCCCGGCCAGAGGGAGAGCATTTGCCAGGCAGCACTTAACCAAAAAGCACAGTGTGAGATGCTTTTGCTACAAGGGTCGTGTTGTTGCGTCGTGCTTTCAGCGCCTTCAGCAGAGAAGCCAACAGCGTTTCAGAGCAGAGAATACTGCTTATTATACAGTAGTAGTCCAGTTAAATTTTACGGCAGTGGTCACATGTTGAAACAAGCTTATATTTTTTACAGTGTAATGTAGAGCAGTGAGATGACAGCCGTGCCGTTGCGCATAACTGAACCAATGACCTAAACACGAGGCTTTGATTTGAAATGTCAGAAGGATACATATTTATAGAATAATTTAGAGTAATATCAGACTCTGACTCTGGCAATTTGTTATTAATATTGTAAAGATCAGTTTGTACAGATGGGCATACAGGATGTCATGATGGACAAAAAAGTTATAAGCCTAAATCCGATGTCCTGAAGGGCAAAACGTAACAGGAGAGCATACAGAGACACACCGTCCTGCATTCAACTTAACTAACAAGTTTTTACTTCAGTTTTAACAGTAGGATTGGCTCTGAGGATGATATGAAGCGCGGTGTCCTGGCTAAGACGCACGAACCGTTACGCACCGGTGACAGGTACGTTACAGACATTTTAAACTTCTTTTCAGCAGTTATCACAGTTAAAATGTAATTTTTTTAAGATATTTTTTAATAAAATATTTCTCCCTGCAGTTGGCTAGGGCGGTTATGTCACAGTTGTGAAACTTTTGAATGACGAGTTATACTTGCTTGTTTCTTGAGATCTGGGTTGTGTTTTAACATCATTTGTAAGGTCTTGTGTTATATATATTGTATTGGCCTTTATTAATTTCTAAGGTTTAATTTCATATTTATTGATTTTTAGGTGAATCACACACATGGTCAGCTCTTTTTTTAAATTAAATGATGGATTTTGTTAATATATTGTTTGTTAATTTAGTGACCAGGTTTCCCCTCTGGGGATTAATAAAGTTTTCTAAACTGATCTTTAAGGGAAAAGGATGATGAGTGAAAATAGTTATGTATTTATATATTTTTTTCAGTTGGCAGATTGTTTTGTATATCATTTGTACTGTAGTATCTTTATTTGGTTGGAGTTGGTTGCAGCTGCCTATGTGACCACCAGGTGGCCCTGTCATGTCAGGGACAGAATGGAAACTGAATGACAAAAAACTTGTATATGCAGAAGGATTTGTACTGATACAGAGGGTGCGGGTTGAGAGTGCACTCCCCAGTCTTCCAAAAACACAAACCTCTCTTGGGTCAACTCCTGTATTTTGGTTCTCTGTGACTTGACTGACAGGGCAACCCGCCGGCTGGATTAACTCAGTTGAACTCCTGTGTAACCTCCTGGGACCCCAGCTGCTATCAGCAGTTCCCATGATGCTAAACTCAGTCCAGGGCAAGCGCAGAGGAATGGCCCTCTCACACTGACCACGCTGGATACTAGGAAGAGACCCGCTAATGTCCCACTCAGCACTGAGTCATGACAGGACAGCATGGAAGGCAGCTCCCTTATTGGAGAGCAGCAGCTGGCTTTTTATCAGGGCTCGAACAAGACAGCAATTCATCATGGACTATATTTGTTGAACAATGTTATTTGCTTGTGTGTGTGTGTGTGTGTGTGTGTTTGTGCGTGCGTGTGTGTGTGTATGTGTGTGGGTGTATATATATCCATATAGTGGCAGTAATGTGTACTTGGAAAACTACATGTGTTGGGCAGTTTATGCAAGGCAAGTTGCTATATCAGATTAGTAGCAGAGAATTTCTTATAGTAGATGTGTGTTTGATAGTGCTCAATTCTGAGTATTCCCTCTCCCTCTTGTATAACATGTCAGTCATAAGCCATTTGACCCGGGTGATACATGTGACTCCCAGGAACCAGTAAATCAGAAGTTCAAACGCAGACTGGTGATGTGTCATACTGATACAGTAGATTGTACCCCCCCTCCCCCCTCCCTCCTTCGCTCCAGTGTGCTTGCCAAGAAAGTGTATTGCACAAAATGCAGTGATTGAATGACCTGCTGGATAAGCAGGCCTACAGGATCATCTTTTACATGAATTCTCTGCTTGAACTGATAAGTTACACTTGAGATTGAACCAATTTATTGTAGATTCCTTGAGAAAGTCCCTCGCCTTGTTCTGGGCTCTCTGCACAGCAACATCTAATTTGATTCCTTGTGACATGTCGTCCGCGAGGGCCAAGTCCTGTGTGTCCTGGAAGAGCTTCGAACTTCCCTGCATTGTGTGTGTGTGTGTATTTGTGCGTGGCTGCCAAGTCCTCCACGGATCCCATACTCAGCTCACATGTTTCCTGTCTCAGACAACAACTCAGCCACAACCCCCCCTCCTCCCCCCAGCAAAGCACACTGAGTCTGTCTGAGTTTGCTGTCTGCACCTCTTCTTCAGTTTGTCTCCCTAATAAATACAATGTCTGTCTAAAAGTCAGTCATTTAGTCTTATCAGTTCAACAATTTATTATCTTCTTATATATTTTTTGTATAATATTAAAGCTTGATTCTGATTTTGATTCAGTAACAGTTTGGAAGGAATGTGAAATTTAACTGGAAGATTTTTGCACTTGTCTGAGAAAAAATGAGCTGCTAGGTCGGTTCAGTGTATTGAACTTGTACATCTCAAAATCAAGACCATATTTTCCAGAAACCCCAGACATCCTGTCTCAAAGGGTATGTTACCATATGTCCTTGTCTCTGCTCCTGATGTTGGTCCACAGGAATTTGGTTCAAAGCACAAAAAGCATAAAACAAGCATTTACCATCAGTGTTGCTGGGAAAACACATTTCTGTGTCCGTGCCATAAAGTGATTCTTCTTTGTCATGCAACAGTACTTACAATGACCTTTCAGTCTCTAAATTAACCTGGTAGTGATTTATTGATGTTAAAATGCTACACACGTTTACTTTAATTGACTTGTCAAGAATAGAATTTAGCATTGCACCTGCCCGTCTCTTCATTTGTTTGCTGGTACTTCTGAGAACAGAAGTACCAGCACTTACATGGAAGTATGTGAAGTGTGAACTTCAAAAAGCCAGTTGAATCCAAAGTTCCTTTAAAACAGTGATTGCATTGATTCCTTAAAGGTCACGGTGTCCTTACAACAAAGACAAACTTAAATGACCACTTAAACCACAAACTCATTGCCACATACTACAATATAAATTCAGGAATATTTTCTCCAGCTCTGTATTGTTCTCTCACTGAAACTTTTTATAACTGACAGATGGACATTTCATGACAGCCTACATATGGATGCTAGCAGCTCAGCTAGCAGCTCAGCTGTACTTAGGCACAGCACCGCTGTGACCTAAATGCTAACATCACCATGCTAACATGCTTGACAATGCTAACATGGTGATGTTCAGAAAGAATGTTTACCTTGTTCACCATTTTACTTTTGCATGCTAGCATTGCTAATCAGCACTAAGTGCAGGTGAGGCTGATGGGAATGTCATTTGTTTTATAGGCATTTGATCATAAACCAAAGTAGTCTATTGGGAAAGAATATAATTTTGACCTGATGATGGCGCCAGATGAAAAGTGAGGTGATCACCAAAGCTATTATAATTCATCTTCAAGGGGATATGAGCGTCTGCACCAAATTTCATGGCAATCCATCCGAGGTGTTGAGATATTTCAGTCTGGACCAAAGTGGTGGACTGAGTGAGCAATAAACAGACGTTGCCATCAAATTTAAGTGTCTTAGTAAGATGTTGACAGCTGAAAATCTGAGCTAAGATCTGGTGACCATAGCACATGATTCACATCATTTTCATTCTCAACAAATTATTCAGTGACTCCTTGTTCCCATTTATTCAGGTTTTCTTTTTAAAATTTGTCACCCATCTGTATATCTTCACACTTACCCATCAGTCGGTTTTCACAAACTGTGTGTAGATTTCTTTAAGTGGTCTTGCACAAATCAGGATCATCTACACCTCATTTCTTGGATATTTCACACCAAGCACTTTATACCACTTATGCCACTTTCTTTAAAATCCCTGCTTGATCAGCCACAGAGGTGCAATGCAAATATCCTCAGTGGGCATTACTTTGGAGCATTCGAGAACTGTTGATGGCACTGAGGCATACATAAAATGTTGGAAAATTCGACAGCGCTTCCAAAAAGCGACACAGTCGCGTACATTGTAAAGCAGGTGCAGATGATCAGTATTTAGAGTCATGTTTATGAAATTATTTGCCTGTTTCGGTTAGAAACTAGTGCACACTTAGGACGCTAATGCAGCTTATTTTATCTGCAAACATTTCCACAGCCAATATACTGCCATCTTAACCCTAGGGATGCACACACTGAGCTATCTATAGGCACATATGTGTAATGTAGTACAACCAACAGCACACAAAGAATAAACTTCACCCCTTTTCTGCTCCCTTAAGTGTATCTGTCTATTATTAGGCTGCAGCGAGGGCCAGAGGACCTGGAATCTTCTGGAAGCATCTATCATCAGTGTGTTGCTGTGCTGGACACGACAGGAGATGCAGGGATATCTGGGGGAAGGCTAAACCACTGCTACAACAAAGTGCAATAAATACAGTATGCAGCAATTTGTCTTGGTTTCTTCACTGACACAAAGAGTTCTAGTGATTACAGGGACCATCAGAGGTCACAGGTTTGATCATTGTAGCAGCCAGCATGTCCCATTGAATTGTCTGAATATCTTCTTGCACTTTGTGAATCGATTTGCATAAGTGTCACTACAAATGCCCAACATATTGTACATTGAGTTCAAGAACTCTGGAGGCTTTCTGCATTGTGGCTCTCCATCTCAGTTTCACTCTCTGTCTCACTTACATGTACACACATACATCAGCAGTAATGTGCACGTATGCCCTCATAGTGAGATACAGTATGCACACACTTACACACCACATACAACCCCCGACTTCTCCTACAATGTTCTCATGAGCAAATAGCATGCAAGTCATACAACACTGGGTGCTCAGTTTCAATCATCTCACACACACACACACACACACACACACACACACACACACACACACACACACGTGCCCTGGGTGCACACAGCCCTCTATGTGGTTGTGGCCGTGTCCAGTATGGACACATTGAGGAAATTCTTCCCTCCCAATTTCCCGGGACTGAACTGGGAGTGACCTGGTTGGCAGACACACAGCCCCGATGGAAGGAATGTAACTCAACTCCCTCCGCCTCACCCCAAACACCCCCCCTCCTCCCCCCCTCCCCTCCATCTAGCAGTCTGCTGGCCCAGCTGTGTGAGGACAGAGAGGAAAAGAGAGAAATATAGGGTGAGCGGGATGTTGTCTTTTATCTCTTACCAATTCATGAAATTTCTCACTGTGCATGCAACAACAATATAACTAAGACTGATATGTGTCACAACAACAGCAAAAACGACATTAAGAACGGACAAAGTGTAATATGAAAGTAATAACAAGACGCAGTAGAAACAACAGAAACATAAGCAACCACATAATCATCCATAACTCCATAACAACAATAAACTACAGCAGAAACAATTACAGAATGTTAATATTAATATTAAGCTCAAAACAAAGCCAATGTTAAAGCCTAATGATGTGTTTACATCCAATGAAAGTGATTCTATAAACCAGTTAAGTTGTAAATACCTCTGACAGCATCATCCAAGAAGTAATTACTACTACAAGCTTTAATTAGCCTTAAATGATGAAACTATACCCTAATGTAAAGATAATCTAATAAACAGACACTATTTTTACCCACATGCCCGACTCTGCCTGTCATAGCTTAATGCACGGTAACTATTCATTCTCGGCTTGCATCTCTGCAGCAAGAAATTCACTTTTGAATGTATACAGATGCCTGTATTTATTAACTATCGACATGAAATTAATATTTAAAGCTGCTCTAATCGATATTTTTATATTAACTTAATGACTATGCTAGTTATAATGTAAAAGGGGTTGCTTGTAGTGACAAGATCACAGAAAATTACCACCTGGCTCTGCTGTTCCCCTCAGCTGTAAGGAGTGTTTTACCATCTTTTAGCTCATTGTTTTGGTATCACAGCCCACAACTTTACTGTTTAGGTTCGCTCTCACCACTCTCATCAGTGTCGTTTCCAAGCTGCAGCAGCGTAAAAGCTCTGTTAAACCGCGGCAGACAAAGTTAGCGACTGGCTGGTGAACACAGGAGAGCATTTGGCAGCTAAAAAGATTAGATATTTTTCTCCAGTGTTGGTGGAGACCAAAATATACAGTAACTAAAAGCAGAGTGAATATTGGACTTACATTTGCAAGGTAGACAAAACATGACTCCAAATAAATGCTAATGATGCTCTGCGTCTGCTGGATGTCTAAACTGGCTATTGTTTGCTAAGAAGTTTGCCTCATCGAGTCTAAAGGTATTTATATATCACCTCATAAATATGTCAATTTAAAAGCTCCCAGATGGCCAAAAATACCATTGACTCAGATTGAAATGCACTTTTTTACTGCCACATAACCAACTAGATAACCGTTGAGAGTGTTACACTCATTTGTAATACTGGTCATTTTGAGGTGTCCGGTGCTGTGAATGCTTGTCATGGGAGTCCTTATCATCACTGCCCTTCATCCCACAACACCAATGCAATACAGACAAAATACAGCTGATCTGATTAAGGTATATAGGTAACAACATGGCCTTTCAGTTTGGCACCACCCTCAGGCCAAACTTTAGAATGTTTTTGCCTCCCAAGTGGTATCTTAGTGTAGCGAAGTCTCTCAGTTTTGTTTTCAGATCATTACAGCCTTCTTAGTGTAGGCTTTTTAGTAGCCTGCTTTTAGTCTTCTTTGAAAGCGTTTCAGCTTAAACTGTCATAACTTTCCATTTTGTTCAGACTGATTTACAGTTTATTACACTTGGACGGTACACGTGGTTATTGAAGCACAATGTGGCCGTTAATCATGATGCAGTTTGAACCTGAATCATTCTGGTTATAGGTCTGTCTCTCTGACCACTGGGCCAGTCTGCAGGGTCAAGTGAGAACCATTGCGGCCCTTATGACTCAGCAGATGGTGCGGTATGCAGCACCACCCTCTCACTGCCCATGTGCCTGCAGCAGTACGCTGTGTTCTCTAATGACATTTAACTCATCTAGGCCGTCATATTAGCCTGCGCCGTGGGAATCTCATCTTTCCAAGCTACAGATATAAAAGCCAAGAATGTCAAGTTTCAACTGGACAGGTTGTCCTGCAAAAATGTCCCATTCAGCAAGTTATACAATGCAGGTTTGATTCTATAACCACAAATATTGCAAAAATGAAGTCCTTTTTTGAAAGTAGCTTTGAATGTAATTCTACAAATAAAAATTTGCTGTTTCTGTCGTACTTCCATTAAACTGTCAGCTTTATTGTAGAGCGATTGAAATAATGGTGGCGTGTGGCAGCCTGCCCTGAGTGAGGTTTTCGAGGTTCAGCTGTTTGGCAGGGAGGGCCAGTGGATTTGCAGAGCTGATGTCTGGATGCCTCTTTCTGCTCCAGACTCCCTTGGTGATGTCCCCCCCCCCACCCCCACCCCCCAATGGCCTTTTATTGGCTCTGCGGGCCTCCTGTGGTCCTCAAAGGCACTCCCCGAACTCTAACATGATACTCTGCCCCCAACCCTGCCACCTCACCCCTGCCCTTATCTGTTGCCACAGGGGAGGAAATGGCATAGAGGGGCTAGAAAGTGGCATAGTATCATTATCTTCTTTGTACATCTCTTTCTTCACTTTGGTTTCCTCACAACACCTTTCATGATAGCTATCTGGCTCAACTTCACACCTTCAACAGGGTCTGTATACTTAATAGGGTCATCAACTCACTAAACTCTAGGCTATGGCAAAGATGTAGCTTGTATCAAATTATCTGTGGACAAATGAAAGCAATGACTGATTGACAGGACATTATTACTCAGCTGCTGCTATAATTAGACGTAGTTCCCGAAAATAGCGGCTAAGAGTGCTCAACACTATCACCAGACAAGAACAGCCATGTCGGACGATTCTGCAAAACCAAGAAAATGTAACAACAGCATTTTAAAATTCTGTGCACGCAAAACCACGGTATGGTTATGGTTAGAGAAAGATCAAGGTTATGGCAAATAAAATATGATTAATGATGATTATGATTAGCAACTAAAACACTTTGTTAAAGGAAGAGTTTGACATTTTGGGTAATCCATTGTATTGCAGACAATTAGATGAGAAGATGGACACCACCCTCCCACAGTGGTATATATCTTCTCATCTCACTCTTGGCAAGACAACTGATAAATGTATTTCTCAAAATGGTAAACTATTGCTTTAAAGTCAGAGAAAGATCATTACGGTTAATAAAAAGGTAAGCATTAAGCATTTTCAGGTCTGTGATCAGACACGAAGATGTACACATTCTTTCACCACACCGAACTCCACACACATACAATCCACCTTTCTACATAAAGAGCAAACCACTACATTAGCACAGAATGTTGGCACTAGATGTGAATTGTAAGTTGCGAATGCGCCCAATATAATAATATAATAATAATTCCTTTACCTACAAGGCAGCTGGATTCACAAGATCACAGTTCAGTGTATCAAATCATCTGGCGGGTCAGGTTAGTAATGCTGAGGGTTACTGGGCTGAAATGATCACCTGATATCTGAATTGGGATATAGAATAAATGACTTGATCCATTAAAATGATCTTTGATCTGATCTGATCTTTGATTAAAATGATCTTTATGTTACTGATAAGATCGTTTTGGACTCTCCACCCCCTAAACGAGATTCCTCCACAACCCTCATGGTTATGTCTTTTTTGCTTGTGTAACCCTGTTTATGTGCATCTATTTGCATTGATTGTTAAGCACTTCCTCTTGTGCAACAACTTACTTTTCATAGGCAGGGTGTGTCAGCATCTTGGTGGTTGTAACCATAGTGATGGCAGCTGGTCTGAAAGTGCTGCTTGCTGCCTCTGCTGTCTGTGTTACACTGTTGTGTGTTATATCATGGTCATCGGCGCTAAGCCCTGCTCTGACCCCTGGCATGCTACACTAGCCTCGCTGAGCAGATTCCTGTTCATCAGCAGCCAATCATATACTGTAAGACCACACAAGCACATACTTATACTTATGTATACATGCATGCTTGCCGACTTAACACACATGTTGGCTATATTTTGCCCTGCAAACTCATGTGTGCGCGTTCTCAGCTCAGATCAGCACTTGCATGCACACTGCATGACCTCTAGACTAGTATAGGATTTCTACTGCTGTTACAGTGCATATTGTAGTCTAGTCTGCAAGCTATTCTTAGCACTGCTATAAGTGAAAACACGAGGAGGAAAGTTGGAAGGTTTTTAAGGCTGCAGATCAGATATACGCTGCATACTTGTACAAATCATCAACTTAGATATCTGATGCACCGAGACAGAAATATTCCTACGCTGTCTTACTTTGTTTCCGTCTGTTTTTGTCAAAGACATTGAGGGTTTGCAGCCCTTGACTGAAGTAATTCCAAGTAGAAGGCAGATATATCTTTGTTTCCAACAACACATTATAGCCCCCCTTACTATCATTATAGCACTAGAAGCTATAGCTCTCAAACTAGCTACATCACTCACATCAAAACACAATTAAAAACACCCAGTTGTGGACGCCCAGGATACAAAAAGTACAGGCTGTGGAGGAGAGGCGTGGAGGCTTGCAGCGTTAGGGGAATTGGCCATTCCCAAGCTGGGACAAGAAGGGGAAAGTCCAAAAAATAAAAATAAAACACAATAATAAAAACCAGCCATTAATGGCATTTATTTGATCCTGTATCAGAACTGACAGCAAACCATGCCACAGTTTTTCATTACATTTTTTTCCTGCCAGAGGATCAAACTGAATGAGTTGGATAGCTTCTAGCTGTTTTGACTCCATAATTTAACCACCCATTATGAGGTCAACAAATTCAAAATAACTTTTCTGTTGGTAAACACAATATATCTGCATGTAAAAAGTTCACCAAAGTTGAGCTCAACATGAAAGCAATGCAATGGTTCCTTTGAATCTGGTGTGAAATATTATATATACTGTCACAAATACTGGTGTGACTGGTTTTAAATATAATCTGCTGTCCCTATGTTACCCAGCAGCAACTGTATGTGGTTAGTGTTAAAGTGGTTATGTCGTGTTTCTAATCTGTGATCATCATAATTAGAGCTGAGTATCCAACTTCAAAATTTTTTGAGTATTAACTGAAATGTCTCAAAAACCTTCAAGTTCTGAAAATTTTCCTCAAGTGCCTGATCAGTTATTTAGTCTTGACTTGATTTATTCTTTGATCAGATTGTCCCGATTTAAATCATAGTTTTTCCTAAGACTGCATATTATTTAGGCTAAGCAAATGCATTTGAGAAGTTTGGTTTATTTTGTTTAATAGAAGTAGCTAATAGAAATCACAAAGTTATTACAATTTATCCTGAGGGGAATGTGTGTACCAAATGTCACTGCAAATTCTTGTGATAGTTGTTGAGACATTACAGTCTGAACGAAGGTGGTGGAAAAATGAAGCCAATGCACAAGTATTTAATTAAAATTTAAAATCAAATTAATTCCAGATATAAAATCTTTTACAACAAAGGTTAAGTGGTAGCTAAAAGCAAACCAGAGCTGTACTCATTTTTAACTAATTGTATTGTTTTGTTAATTTTTCTTTCCTCTTCTTTCAAACTGTACATCACAATCAATGTATTTCAGTATGTGTATTTTATTGTACTTCCATATCTGTAGTGCACTGTGGCTTTTATGATGACGAAAGCTGTATATTTTAATTACACTGAGTATGTAAAGCCCAACTAGGGACAAGAGTTGAAAATTAGCAATAGCTATAAACTCTCTGTGCAGTACATCAGTTTCATGCTCTGTATTGGAACTATGTTAAATTGCATCGTCCCTATCAAATCAATTTTTTTTTAAAAAGTGCCAAAAACTGCAGTTCCTCAAATGGCCACTTGAGGCTCCAAAAGTGAGTCAATCCCCATAGAGTTAAAATTCCCAACTTTACAGCAGAAATAAACATGTTTACAGCCTGGGTCAAAAAACGGTTTTGGTCTCTGTAGCTAATTTCCCATTTCACGACAACTGTGCGGGGGGTGAATTTTTATATATAACTCACCTGTTTAAATTTTATTAAGCCTTAAAGTTATGCATAATTAAGGACGTGGCCGCTTTGAGTGACAGGTTGCTAGCTGCTAGTTGGCTTGTTTCAGCAACCAGGCTTCATCCGGCCCGCCTCAGCTCCACCTTATTTTGGATTAGCCAGGAGTTAGGCAGAGTTAGGCGATGCCAAGATGGCAACAGCCGGAGCCCCTCACTTTGAGCTTCAATACTGCTTTTCAGAAACTAATGTGTGACATCATAGTGGCTATGTCCATATTTTTTACAGTTTATGGGAGCAACAGTAACATTCATTTGGAGTCGTGTTTGCGTCCACCTGACATGTTTAAGTCTGTCTGCTGTTTGGTGCTACGCAGGTAGAATGCTGTTGGTATATCACAGCTTTTGAACTGAAAACAACTGTCTGCTGTGGCTGGAAATGAGTTTGATGACAGCAATGAGAGTGAACCAAATCAGCCAAAACAATAAAGTTGCAGGCAATAAATCAAAACAATGAACTGAAAGACACAAAAAAGCTCCGTAGAGCATAAGGGAACTGCAGAGTTGGGTGATAATTCTCAGTGGGTTCCTCACTATAAGAAACACTTTTCACATCACACTTGGTCATTTGACTTATTGTTAATATAAAAATTTTGATTGGTGCAGCTTGGAATACCATATGCTCATTTAATTGTAAGGAGATTGATAAATCTTAATATTCTTTGGTACTTTGCTGAATTCTGTCTTGTCATAAATATGTCATCACCCTCTACATTGCTACAGTGGATTAAAATCCGCTGTTAACATGCATAGTTAATAACACAGACATATGAGCGTATATCAGTATCTGCAGCCGGCCTCATGGCCTCGTCTCCAGCAGTCAATTAATGAGCACAACTTCCCTGAGTTTGTGGAGGTTTCTCATGGTGCCAGCAGCAGCCACACCCAAACAGCTGGAACGAGGACAGAAGAACACAGCTGGGAGAAAGACAGGGCGGGGGGTGGGGGGTGGGGGGGACACTTAGAAAACATACAGAGGTTCAGTGGCTAAAATGTACCGTTAATGCCCTGTGCAACTGAGTGTGCACTTTTAACCGCAGATTTGAGGGCACATTACAAGTGATTCAGAATGGTTATAGCATAAAAAGCCTCAGTGTATGTGCAAGTTTGTGTGCGTGTGTGTGTGTGAACAGGAACAATGCGGCCATTTATGGGGTGAATACCGCAGCCTTTAACAAGGGCCCTTAACATATTAACCATGTGACCCGCTTGAGCTCAGAAAATGTCTTGAAACAACCCCAGTCTGCTCTCCCGCTATACACCCCTACACCCAAAAAAGATACAAATGTCCAAGTATAGTTGATAAAACTTGTTTCAATATCTGAAATTTTCAAATTCTTAACCTTAAATGATTGTACTCAAAGACATTCAGGCAAATTTTATTATTCCAAACAAATGTGTTTCATAAAATTACATCAGGTCTGCACGTAATACTAGCGCAAATAGAGTTTAAGTATGTGTGAACGAGTGGGAGCAGCCCTGACCTCTGACCCATAGAGTACAAGCTGGGCCGCCTTTGCCCCATTCAGGCTGTGATGTCACCTCGAGTACAGAACAGGCAGTGCTGGAAAAGAAGGCCTGAAAAAAGAACTGAGGAACACGGTCCAGCAGAATAATTATATGAGAGAGGGAGTGAATCAGGAAATAGCTTTTGGTTTGGGAAACTCAAGAGTTTGAGGGAGCGCTGCCATGTGCTAAATGAAAACAGGATTTGAAAAAAAAGAAAGAGGAGTGCGAGAGAACACAAATAAAGCCAAAATGTTTTTTGTTTTTTTTTCTTGCAGAGGGGTGGCAGGGTAGCCAGTGGTCAGCGAGGAGAATATCCCTCAACCTCCCCTCTGCTGTCCTTCTCTTCCTTTGACTTTTCTCTACAAGAGTCCCCCTTCTCCATTAACCTCTCCTCCTGGCCTCCTCCTCTTCTTCTTTGCTTTTTCATTCTTTGTGTGGAGTTGGCTGGCAGGCTCTCGGCTCTTTCCTCTTTCCTCACACGTTTTAATGGGTATCTTCCCAATCATGTTTTTATTGCAGGAAATTTCAGCACACCACATTGCGTGAGCTGAAGGAGTGCTCCATTCTTAGCTCGGCACCGCTGAGTGCCAGGGTGTGTTGAGCTTGCCAGTGTGTGTGTGTGTGTGTGTGTGTGTGTGTGTGTGTGTGTGTGTGTGTGTGTGTGAAGGGGTGGGGGGGTGGGGGGCAGGGGGGACTAGAAAAGGGGGAGGTGAGCTGGAGTGGCATTAGTTTCAGTTTGATGCCAACACTGAAGCCCTCAATGCCCCCTCCTCCTTCTTCTTTTAGTAACAATAGTGAAGTCAAGGAAGGAGGAGGTGGAAGCCATTGCGAAAAGACCCAAAGAAATGCAGTCTCTGACTCAGTACACTGTGGCATAACTTTACAGGAATTTTTACTCAGAAACCCCCCCTTTCCCCGCCCATGACCGGCACCATCACCAACACCCAACCTTTGACTACATTTGTGAGAGCTTCAACTCCTCACCTCTCCCTCTCCTCACTTTATTTTTTCCCCCTGGCAGCCTGGGTTTTTCTCTGAAAAGAAGGCCGTGGTTTTGGGCCTGCGGTTTAATTGAAATAATATTTGCTGTACTCCGCTGCCTCCCCGGCTCTATTCTCCCTTAACAACGGGCATTATTTTTAGCCTCTGTGCCGAGTTCTGTCATTTCCTGTTGCAGGGCTCGCTGTGCTTTCGACCACAAGCAGACTCAAACACTCTGTACCTCTGTGCTTTGCCTCCACCATCACACCATTCCTCACACACCCAAGCAGAGCGCGTCCACTGGGGAACTGTCCACGTCTTTACACGACATCCACCGCAGAGATAAACCAAAGACACTTGGGCTGTGATTCACCACTGTGTTTGATTTAGGACTGACACGCGAATAAAGTTGGTTAAATAACTTCACATGTTCCTAATGCAAATCAGCAATTCAGCTAACAAAACAGTGCTGTTTTTAACTAGTGCTCGGTCTTCAAATCTTTTTTAATCTCAACAAATTACACACAATCCCATGTGCCTTTTTTTTTTAAAGGACCTGTAGATTCAGAGCCAGCTCCATAGATGTACAGAAATCTATATTGACACTGGTACAAAGACATATTTTACAGTACACTATTCTAACCCATATGGTACAAACACAGGACCTCACATGCAGTGCAAAGAGAGAGTGCAAGACAAAGTTTGGACAGTAGACTATACAGATCACTCTACAAATATACATTCAACAGGCAGCAGAATGGCTGTGTGCATTCAAGCAGTGTGGATCACAGCATGGCTGCAGCTGCAGAGGGGATTGCAGTGAATGACCCATGCACTGAAATAAATGGTGATCCTCAGCTGTACTTTGTCTTTAGTGCTAATTAGCAAATGTTAGCATGCTAACATGTTAAACTATGATGGCGCGCATGGTAAACATTATACCTGCTAAACATCAACATCTCAACATTGTCATTGTGAGCATGTCAACTTACATTAGCATTTAGCTCAAGGCAGTACTGCGCCGAAGTGCAGCCTCACAGAGCTACTAGTTTAGTCTTGTTCCTGTGTAAATTTCACTGCCAGGAAATGATGCATTTAATGTTTCAGGTTTGTTTACAACATGTACAATAAGTAATGAATAATTAGCATGAGCAATGGTGAGCCACTGTGGTTGAACAAACCTGATTGACAAATGATCTCTGAGAAGTGAAGTACAGATTGGACCAAAGGTGAAGACAGAATAAAATGTCATAAAAAACACAAGGATTACTTCTCTCAATGATAATTCCAATTTATTATCACTTGGATAAGTTTCATAGTTTTGGCCTTCATTTTTATCTGTTATGATAGATCTGGAAACATAGTGACATTGCTATGTTAAAATCTAGCAAGACAAGAAACAAGCAGTCAGATGATTAGAAAGGTTTTAAACAAGCCAAAATCTGAGCCTGATAATCCAAACCACTTTATTTGGCGTGAGTGCACTTGAAACATCTGAAATAATCCATTACACAGGAAAACTACAGTAAGTACAGTGGGTTCAAAATTTAACCAGAAAATTTAAAGAAATCTGTATAGGGTGATGGATGTTTACAGTGGACAGTTTGGGTAGAAATTTTACCATTTGCATTTGCTTTTTCTTCAAGTTTGGCTGTGCCGAGGGTTTGTCTGATTGTGTAGTCACTCATGATTCTTGCCCTATCGCACTCTTTTAGTGTTCCCAGATCTTAGTAATTAACTATAAAATATGAGCCATGTTGTAATTGAGTGGCATTATCCTTCATTGATTAAAAAAAAGGATGAAACTTGCACACTACAATACTATACAATATTGGATGAAGCAAATGTTTGAGTCAGATTACCTTGGAAAAAGTGCGTAGATAGAAAACTTGTGGCCAAAAGTCACAGGTTCAGATCTGCAGAGGCCCTTGAGCAAGTTACCCAACAATCAACAGCTCCAGTAGAGTTGCTCAATGACCTGTGGTTGTTTTGGGCAGCTCCCATGCAGGATGTGAAGCTGTGCCTTGCTTAGAAAAGAGCAGGGAGCTCCAAGAACCTTTTCTAGTCAAACAAAGATTACAAGAAACAGCAGATAAAATAACTCCGCTCAAATTTCCACTGGAGCGAAATACTTCAATGCTTAATAGTAAAGGTTCTGTTGAAAGCAAAAGTATGTGGTCTACAGAACATCCTGGTAGGGTATGTTGGTTGGAGACAGTTTTCTTAAAAGCACACACATAAAGTACCCTACAAATGTAGTTAGGCACAGCATCAACATCAACAACATTCATAGTGGATACATACTGTATGAGGTCAAGGAAGATCATTGAACATCACAAAAGCTCATATATTATGTTTATTTCCCTGGAGTTACATGTGTAATAGTTGCCAGACAATGTCACCAACATGTAAACAGCATATAGGGACTCAACGTCAGATCTGCCAGAGAAAATATATCAACACATGTTTAACAAAACAAGTGAACCTTCCACAACCTGGGTGGGTTGTGGTCATAAAGCTGGTGCCCCACAGCTGTGTGAGTCACTGGGAAACAGAGAGGGGCCAGTGTGACAGTTGAGTGGTGGTTCAGCCCCCCCGCTTTCCCCAGAAGAGACCCTGGGGCCTGGATGAAAAGCCTCTGGGCTCCTTTGTGGTCATCCTTAGCTGATTCACTCTTCTGGGAAAGCTGGCTCAGAAAGGGAACTGCAAAACAGCCTTGTTTCTCACTGTCTTGTCTTGATCCCCTCTCATTCGCTTTTTTATCACTACAGTGTAGCATTTAGTTTAGCATCTTGCAGCTGTTTGTTTTGGTTTTATGGCCCGCAACTATATTGTTTTGGTCAATCTACTCTTGTCAGCATTTTTTTCCAGACTTAGAGGGTAGCATTTTTCAGTAAAAAACGCTCTTATAAACACAATGTGGTACCTGCTCACCACCAAACAGCAATATAGACAGTTAGCGGCTAGCAGGTGAACATAGTGGAGCATTTAGCAAGTAAAGAGCCAGATATTTCCCTCAGGAGTTGGTGGAGACAAATACTGAGCTAAAAGGAGAGTGAATATGGGACTTGCATTCAGCAGGTGGCCAAATACACAACTCCAAATGAATGTTTATGTCGCTCTGTATCTGCTGGAACTGTAAAGGCAACTTTCTGCTAACACATTTACCATATCAGCTTTATAATTTGATGTCAGTGTTGTGTCAACTTGTTGCACTGCCTCCAGGTGGCCAAAATCAATCATTGCAGGTTTAAATCACTTTGGCCTACATGGGGGCAGCATATGGGTTGTAAAGGTTGCTAGCATGGCTTTAAACTCACAAGGTCTCAGTATGCTTCAAGGAAACTAGGCTGTATAACATATTGCCCAACCACGTCTAAAGACAAAATAGATATTTATATGTATTGACTTGGACTTTGGGTCAGTAACCCAAATTACCCCTTGGGGAAATTAAAACTTTACTCTACCCCAAAGTGTTTATACTGAATGGCTGCACATGAGGCCAAATAGCACTGCCATCATAGCGTCATAGTCATAGCTGGCTTCCCCAATCTTTTTCTATGAACTCTTTTGTGTGTCTTTGTGGTCAGTACGATAAATCGTACTCTGTCAGAACTGCCTGTTGAGCAGTTTAATAGCTTCGGAAACACACCTTTTCAACTTTGGGTTAGGGGGGCTGTGTAGTGCCATTTCTGTAACTTTCCAAAACCAACGATCTGACATTCACACCCAATTGACGCTGTGATTGTCCAGCTGTGTTTAGGCGAGAAAGGAGCCAGGCTTTGAACTTCTTTCTCTTGCTCTCTTTTTCATTCTTTACAAAATTATTTAAGTCTGTTTTAATGTGAACAACAGAGTGCAACACTATGAATATCCTTCCAGGAGAAACTGTCCAAAAATATGTGTCATTATCCGTAAATTAAATGATATCACCCTCTCTATGATGACCAAGTTTTCATTCTGCCAGTGCGGCAGTTTGAAATAACTATAAACACATCCGATGTGGTCGGACAACAAACCATACGAAATAGTGCTGAACAAGCATAAACCGATCCTTAGAAGATCCAAAAAGGACTTTGTTTGAAGCATACTGCGGCCTATAGTCTTGTTTCAAACTTTATATATGTAGTAATTGTAGCCAACACTATATACCAGAAGGGTTGTTATGAGAATGATTTATTAACTCAATATGTGGTATACCATCATGTGTAGTAACTTTACTATGCATTCTTATATTTTACTTTAGCTGTAATGTGGTGCAACTCGGGCCAGTTAACACAAAAGTAGGCACAGGCCCAGTTACTTTCTTAACATCCACTGGAGAACCTAATACCCAGTGGATTGGAGCATCTTATTCATAATTCAATTAATTAAAGAGTGACCAGTATTCCCAATGCCAATGACCCAGGCAATACCCCGCCATAAGAAAATACAGCCCCACCACATATCCCATAGCTCTACCACAAGACCTATCTGAACCTTGCTCGCCTGTCCTGCTGCCTCCATAATGGTGCACCAGCCACCACAGAGGCCATAGCTTCAGCTCCAGGCCCATAGCTCCTCCACCACACTGCCTCTGCCTGCATGGGGAATGAGGGTTTAAATATAATGCTTGCATGTCAAGTCTTCAACGCAAGAGAGGGAGTGAGGAGGAAGGAATTTGTCAGAACTCCATAAACACATACATGGATTCAGATCCCAGTGCCAGCGCTCCAAGCGAGGAGAACTTTCCGGAGGCTCGCTGAGCGACGGGGAGGCCGAGGGTGAGAGTAAGCATGGCTGCTGAACGAACCAAGGGTTTATGCGGAGGCCAGCCAAGCAGCAATGATACACTGCACTGGAAGGGAAAGACACAGGGGAATGGGAGAGAAGAAAAGTGAGAGCAGAGAACCAAAGAGAACAGGATGGATAGGACACCCTTGCAATCTGAACTGGATATGTTCAGAATCAAAACATTGGTTAGGATGAGCGTTTGTACATACATACAGATATAGATTGAAAGATTAAGATAGGATCAGGGAGGGAGACGGTAATAGAGAATGAGAAAGCGCAAAGGAGGGGGGAAAGACAGGAATTAACAGGACATGCCCACTGAAATTTTCCATTGTCTCTGCCAGAGAACAAAAAAAAAAAGAGGTCAGTCCAGATGCCGTTCACTGACTGTTCACATGTGGTCCAACTTCTCTGGAGCTGAGGGGTGGAGAGATTGACGAAGAAAAACGGTGTCGAAGAGGGAGGTTCGGTCAGGGGGAGGAGGGATATAAATGGGGGTTTGGCTTTAATCAGATTATGTGAAGCAGAACCTGGACTTCATTTGGCTAGCAGATGCTGGACAGGTGGGGAGTCAACTTTCAAGGAGGTCTGAGAATTTGTAGGGGGCAAAGGTCACAAGGTAAAGCTACCACTTACTGTAACCTGTTTGGAAGCACTTGTGATAAAGATCCAGCTGTATTAGTCCAGTCAGAGCTGAGTTATTGCTCAATCTATTTGTCAAGAAGCAAGGCAAGACAAAGCTAGAAAATTGACTGATGGATCTTGCGGTTCCTATTTAAGCCCCTGTCTGCCTTGACTCTTCTGCTCCAGAGGATTGTGCGATTGGCCCTGTTGCTCTTGGCTTGGTTGTTGGAAGGGGAGCAGTCTCCAGGCCCGGCCCTCCCCAGCTCTCTTAGCCACTGGGAGGTGAGCTCAGGAGTGGGTGTAAAATACTGTCGGGCGGATATATTTCTGCTATGAAATATGGATGTAAGCCTTGTGTGAGCGCACACCTGTGTGTGTGTGTGTGTGTGTGTGCGTGAGCGTGCATCTGCATAAGGTTAACTGGAGGTCAACACTCACTTTGCCGCCACAGACTTGGCAGCGCTCCAATGCTGGAAAAGCAGCAGCAGTGTCTCTTACTCGCTCTCTATGCTCTTCCTCCTCCTCGTCTTCTCCTTCTTGCCAGTTTACTGTAGTTTGCGTGCAGATAACATGCAGGGAGCCATGTGGTGTGTATCTGTGTTGAGCTCTGGGCTTAGCACTGTGTGTGGGGAGAAATGTGGGCTCAGAGCACGAGAAGTGAAGGAAATGAAAAGCCTAACTAGTTCACAAGTGAGACAGGAGTCAGATGAGCCCAAGAGAGTGTAACAGGAGGAAAGTTTCCCCCACACGCTGCCGCTGATTTCAGAAAATGGGGCTGTAAAACTGGCGTCATAAGTATTACCGTACAGTCAAATCTAAAAATACAATCTTTCCACAGTACTAAATACATATTCCAACTTAAAGAAATAGTTTAACATTTTGGGAAATACACTTTTTTTACTCGCTTTCTTGTTGAGATTTGAAAAAATTGATGCCACTCGTCCGCTCAATGTGAAGCTGGAACCAGCAGATGATTAGCTTAGCTTAGTTTAGCTTAGCATAAAGAGTGGAAACAGCTAGACTGTGTCAGAAGGTAACAAAACCTGCGTTCCTGCACCTCTAAACTCTCACTTAAGGTTTGTTCATACTTCTAATACCAACATGGACAGCTGCAGACTTGCACATGGACAGGAACAGGCTGCTATACAAACTACAATAGGGGAGTCTGCAACACATGTGCACTCGATAACAAAATGGCAACCTCATGACAGCAACCTCTTACTAATTAACATGTTACATCTCGTTTGTTTAATCTGTACAAAAACCTGCATATAGTCACACCACAACTTTTAAACCCTTTAAAGACACGTTTTAAGACTACATCTTTAGTGGCGCTTCACTACCTTTGGACAGAGCCAGACCAGCCGTCTCCCCCATTTTTATGCTAGGCTAAGAGCTGCTGGCTGTAGCTTCGTATTTAGAGGACAAATATAAGAGTATCTATCAGTCGTCTCATCTAACACTCATCAACAAAGCGAATAAGTGTATCTCTTGAAATGTCAAACTATTGCTTTAATATCTATGGCATTTGACATTCATGAAATATTTTTCTGCGCTACAACATTTTCCACTTTCCCACTCACTGACACGCTAAAACAAACACACACAAAAAAAAGTAAAGCATGGCGAGTACATTGCATGCCAGAACACTAATGTGGAACCAGGCTATTTAAGCGTGTTGAATAAGTGTGTCTTACCAAAAAAGTACTGAGTTCGTGTGTGAACCCTCATTATCAAATGACATAAAAACACAAAATAAAGTTCTTGGCCAGGAACAGCAGACAAAACAAACCCTCTTATCTTGATAGCAGTGTGATGGTTCTCACCCTTGACATGTCTTTTGATGCTGCTGCCAACAACAACTGCTTATTGCAGCTCAATGTGCCAAGCAGAGATAGAGCTGTGCTTAGCGTGGACGTCTGCACACTGGGCTGAAAAGGAGGCGTCTCAGACAGAGCTGACTGGGCCACGCTGAGATGAAATCTGGTGGGTCTGGTCTGCAGATAAACTAACAGGACCTTCATCATCTCCACTTTCATCCTCCTCCTCTCGTCACTGACCCACATCCAACTCTAGATTCCATAACTTATTGCTGGAGAGTTATTGCTTGGTTTCTATTCTGGTTGCGCCAGAAGGTTTAATGGGACTTGTTGAGGGTATGTTCTGAGAACATGGACGCAAGAGTACTGTTGTAAGTTTACGAGTCCGTTACTCAGTTTTGTTGCTTTCTCGTCCTCTCTTTGAGCCCACAGAAAGTCTCCTACCCTCAGCCTCTCTCCTCCTGGGTGAGCGTCAATTATTCATTAGCCTTGGGTAGCTAACTTGAAACCGATAACCCACATGCTATTTATACTTCATTTCAAACGAACAAATACTTAACTGTGAAGTTCCAGGCAGCTTGGTCGTGACTGTCTGCATAGCCACTGGTGGGCACAGTGGAGGAGTTTGATGGTGGGTATGATGGGGAGTGAGAGGTGCGGGGTTCAACTATCTATTGGGGAGAAAGGTTGAACCAGCAGCAGCACGCCACAGGCGACCCACTTCTTCTTTGTTGGTTTTGCGGTACAGGTGACAACCCTTGAACTCGTCAATACTAACAACTGCTGGATGTGAATTTTGATTTTGGTAGCTTGCTTTGATTAAGCGAAATGAAGTGGATGTTAGTTTTAGGCTTCAACACCTGGACCAGGACTCAGACCTGCAGCAGTGTGTTTTGTGATGAAGAAAATTTGTTTTATTTGAGCTGCAGAACAAGTGTATTTCGGTGAGAGTGTGCTGGATCCATGTTAAATGATTTTCTTGATAGGATATTGTAAGGTGAAATGTCGGAAGACTTTTGAGTTTTTGAATCCTATTCAAACTGAAAAGGGGAGCAAATGGTGATATCCAGATATCATTTCAGTGTTTTTCAAAAAGTACTGGAAAGTAATAACAGAATTTATAGTTTTGTCATATTTGGCTTTATAAAGTCATATTTTGCTCTCTGAAAACTTGAACTTACGTTTAATAACATTAAATTTTTGGTGGGAATTCAACTCTTTAGTGTATTCACTGATGACTGGAGGAAAAGCCATTTCAGTTGTATTGTAAGCAATTCAAAACCAGTACTTCTTTTTATTGTCAAAAGTAAAAAACACCAAATATGTACTGAGGGCCGCACCATAGTACTACTATATGTTGCATACAGTCTGCCCTCATGAGCTACTTGGGTTGGGGATATGACAATGGATGCACCGTTTCAGATTCATAAATACATTTTTGGACATCAGTTTTACTCAACATCTTAGGTAGAAACTACATGCTTTGAATTAAAAATGACTTTTACCTGAAGCTGTCAATGATCTGATTATGATGTGTCATGGTTATCAACACAGGGTGGGCAACTTTGATACATTGAAATATATTTCGTATTTACTGAATACTGAGCCCTGCACCGTCGAACTGAAATTGAACACACAGATGTTGCCTGGACCTCATTCACTCCATGGGCACTGCCAGGAATGTACTACAACATAATAAAGAAAACATACTCAGTATTATATCATGGGCCAGTGTGGATTACACTTAACAGTTTTATTTGGAATATTAAGACAATGAAGCATAAGCCAAGCACCAAAAGTGACAGCTACAAGTGTCGCATCATACGGCTCTTAAAAATGAACAGGTTATACTGGAAAACAACTGTTTTTTTTTTTTCTCTTTGAATGGTGAAGCAGATACACAGAACAGACAGTGAAATGTGAACATGATTATGCCATTTACACGCTCCAAATCCTACCTGACAGCAGAGGAAAATAAAAGAAGAAAGAAAGGAAAAAGCGAGGAAAAGCAGAAGAAAATTGGAACAGCGATATTCGTCTGACGACAGCTTGGTCAGCCTGTGGCAGTGGCTGTGGCCCCGGATTTAAAGGGCTCTTGTGATTGGTCAGAACGAATAAGGCGGTCTGGGGACACGGCGGTTCTGCAGAGTGACAACCATTAGTTCCCATCATTGTCAAGTCCTGTTGCCTCGGCACCCACATCCACACAGCAACCAATGTGCACATACAGCATTAAAGTGACAGAGGATTGCAACCATTGTTACACTACACTCCATTGCATATTAGGGAGAAGTAATAATGAAAAATAATAATTCTTTCATACATCTTTTTCTGTTTGCATATAGCACTTAACCCAGCTTTCTAAAATATATATGGGAAACATGAAAAAAAAATGTTAAAAATATCTTTTTTTTTTAATGTTAGTTTGTTTGAAACCATGAGTCGTACCGAGGTGGGGGTAGGAGTCCTACATCCAGGGGTTTTGCTGTAGTTTAATGGGACAGCTAGCGACACGGCCAGCCTGTCTCTCATCCAGACCAGACCCAGTGGTTTCTTGCCACAAACGAGGCTCTCATAGTGCAGCTAAATAGTGTCATACTAATGACAATATAAGGTCAAAATAGTTCAATTCACGGCATTTTGTTGATTTTTTTTTTTTTTTTAAGAACATAGAATATACACGTAAACACCTATCTTTGTTTTTCACACAAGACAGGTGGTGCTGGCTAAATGTGGTCCATGTTTACACATCCCTGGCTTAGGGTGGGGTGATGGTGGTGGGGGGAGGGGAGGGGTTGTGAGTGTGTGTCGATACCTGGGGTAGTGCAGGTGTCAGAAGAAGTGTTGACAGTAAGTGTGTGCAAATGTATGTGTGTTCCAGACAGTTAATGCACCACAGAAGAATAAAATGTCTTTTCATCGGGCTCCTATTACATAACTCCATCATTCATCATACATACAATGTTTTTTTGTTTTTGTTTTTTTTTTCCTTCTTCTAAATCTAAGGGTTATATGGCAAACATGTGCTACGGTTAATGTCAGATATTTCCCATGGGGAAAACTGGGTTGAGAGGGTCTTGGGACTCTCCTTGCAATGGGCCTGCCTGAGAATAAGGGGGGTGGGACAGGGACAGAGGCATTGTTCATAGGAGTCACAGTCTCATCACCCCTCACAGTCAACTCTGCATCCCCCTCCACTGGAACCCTCCATGTGGCTCTGTCCATACACAAATATACCTCCCACACAACACACACGCATGCACCGAGTCTGCAGCATGGTGGAGAATCGAGCTCCATCGACACAGCTTACAATGCCTGAATTTACGTGAAATATTTCAGGACCACCGGCTTTTTCTTAACACTCACACAAGTCTCGCCATCTTGAGCTAATACACATACAGCGCGGTCCGCAAGTTTTCGGACAGTGAGGCATTTTCAAATTTTTTGTTTCGGTGCTGTACCTCGGCACATTGGTCATTACAAAGACTGCTTGGTTAAAAGGCTGACTTTCAAGTTTTGAGTATGTTTGAGGGTGTTCAAATCAATATTAGGTCAATAGGGTGGTAATTTCCATTTAATTACAATCCCGACATTTAATGTCAAAGAAAGCAAGCAATGATCCCAAAAATATAGACAAGGCAACAAAGGAGCTTGAGCGCCAAAAACAGCGTGGTCTTGACTGGCCAAGTTAGTCACCTGACCTCAATCCATCTGAGGATGTCTTACATGATGGAGGACCAAACTGAAGGCTAAAAAAGCTCCCAAAACAAGCTTTATAGGGACAAAATGACTGCTGCCTGTGGGTAAAAATATACCCGCAGTGTCACAAAAAGAGTGTGTTCTAAACTGTTCACCCAATATGGATGTAAACACCCTCAAATTAACACCTAACAGTCATTTAAAATTCAATATGCTGGAGGAAAGTGCCAACACAACAAAAATGCATCACTGTCCTAATACTCACTGACTGCACTGTGGAACACAAGTACACAATTAAAGTGCTATTTACTTCAAAAAATCCCTAGCCCTCTGTGCCGCTGCCACAACAGGAAGCCAGGGCACTCAGTGAGCCAGCTCCATCTCTCCTTCTTGCTCCGTAATGTTAACTTCAGCCTAACATCGCCCTGACAGGGGTGGACAGAGTACAGGGGCCTTAAGTCCTCAACACCACAGTCACATCCATTTCAACACAGTGTTGTTAGGGATGTGGCTAGGTGGAGAGTTGGATATAATAATAATAATAAAAAAAGGTTTCCCTCAGTCACACAGCACCCGTAAAGCAACACAGAGTGGCCCTTTTAGTACCCAGTAAATTTATATCCCAACATGGTAATATTAGCCTGTGATTAGTGCCTGCGAGTGGGGTGGGGCACTGTGAAGGTCTGTATGCTATTGCTAGGCAGTAGCATGATAGACAGGTGGCAGAGATGGTAAGATGTGTGTGGGTTTTCAGATATATCTTTCAGTGTGGATGCTAAAAATCCTGAAACATAAAAGTGCACATGCAAGCGACTTAAATGCCAACCTCCCTCTTAACACCCCCCCGCAGTTCCTCTAACACATATGGGCAATTCACATGCAGTATTCAAGTTTTCTGAGAACAAAGTGCGGGGCAGTGGAAAATGTTTCGGACTTTTATGTGAGGAAATGTTCGGTAAATTCTGATCGATTTCACAGTGCAGTTGAGAAAGCAAATATTGGTTAGTGAGATTTGTGTTAACCATTATACCTACGCCAATTATCTCTTACCACCTGTATAAAAAAAGTCTTGTTGCCTGCCTGATAAATATGTGAGAAGAAGATAACGGTTTGGAGAGAAAAGGTGTGCAATGTTGAGTTTCAGGGTTTGGTTTTCAGGTGTGAACTTGACAGAACCGAGTTCTCCCCCGAGAACATGTTTTAACAAAGAGCAGTCTTACATACTGAAGTATGGAGCTAGCTTTGACTTGATGGTAAAGCTTAAATATAATTTAGCTTAATTTTAACACTACTGAGCACAGCAATAAGCATTAGCCTACTAGTTAATACACATAGTTGGTAGCTGGCTTTGGTCACAGACTCTTAGATATTCATGGGCAAAAAAAAAAAAAAAAAAAATGCACTGACATTTGTTCATGATTCATCCTCACTGATGAGGATTCAAATAACCTTTAACATATGGGTGGGCTGATAGACAAAAGAGCACAAATACACACAGACTAAAATATGAGCTAGTTTGAGGAGTTAAGAGGTTTACCTTTCCAGTGATCATGATCTCATGCGTGTTTCAGCTGTAATACTTTAGTTTTACACATTACCTGTAGGGGTTTCATCTACATACTTTCCACTCAATTATATTTATGTGAAAACTTATCTTTAAATGCCTTAAGGGAACCAATCTGCTCATCTCCACCCATCTCATCTTCCCACAGTCATACTTTTTTTTTGTATTAAAAGCTCAACTAATTGAATTTGTTAGAAAGCTAGGTAATGTGTATTTACTACTAATTAAGTGAGAACAAAGACCGTTGCTGATTAATTAATTCTAACACTTTCCTGACAAATAAGTTGGGCATGATTATCAGAAGTTGTATCATTCAGATAAAAATGCTCATGGAACAGGACTGACCTTCCTGTCGTCTCATTAGGATCTATTTGTCAGGTTACGGACTAGAACCTACACCGTTTAGGGCTGGACAAACATGGATATTTTCTCACTGGCATATGCTACAGTAGGGCTGGAATTGGACCCACTAAAAACCTAATACTTTTTCAAAACTACCAGACATAATGCATGCATTAGTGAGTGAGAACAGATGTAACTAATGTACAACTAATCGTTTCAATAGTCTGTCATAGCTTAACCAACATAGCACCACTAAACGTTTATCCTTTACAGAAATTTAACGTGCACCATAAGTAAGTGAGCTTAGAGCTCATGCACCTCTTCATTATGATTCTCTTCAGTCTCATTTGATGGCATCAGAGTGGACTGTGTTGAAGCACCTCTAGGTTTGGACTAAAAAGCATTAGATTATGGAACGAGACAAATGGTTCTCTAAAAAGGCACATAGGTTACACTTGTTTTCTCTTCACAATGAGAACACGACAGAAATGACCGGCTAGCCAGCAGTGTTTATGTTCCAAGTCACACAGCTAAAATCATTCAGATGACATAACTAAAGCTCTCAAAAGATATGCCAACCTAACGACAGTTGAGTGCCGCCTCCACTCAAGAGTACAAATGCTGCCAGGCAATGAGGGGATCTGATGGGGAGTCCTTATAGTAGTGAGCCATAAAGTGGGTGACACCATCAACTCCCAAGAAAAGGCTACATCACTTCTTTCCCGCTGGAAAGAACACAGTGCTCTTCATAAAAACTGCTTGACACATTTTAACACGGTTTTATAAAAGAAATATAAATTAAAAGAGGAAAGGGGTGCTGCAACCTAATCATGGGAGTCGTAGTTCACTTTCTTCACAAGCGGATTCTTGTAAAGTCTAGCATATGAGGCTGGCTGTCCTCCCCCATTTATGATCTTTGACTATAAGGAGTCCCCGTTCCCTAACAAGCCTCACTAGAAGTACCAGCAGACCAACTCACAGTCACGTTTAAAGGGACACTGGCATTCTGAACTTTCTTTGATTGTCTTCACCTACCACTTGTCACATGTGCCCCAGTTCCTCTGACAAGACTTGTTAGCATTCCTTTCTCTAACCAAAGTGCAAAGCTAGCTGCACCAATGTTACAAGTGTCTGGTGAAGAAAACTAACCGACTTGGATGCAGTGGGTCAAAGCTTTCTGTATGCCAGATGCCACCAAAAGATGCTAACTAAAATGGAGGCCGGTGTAAAACTTATCACTATAAAGCCATAACACAATTCCATAAAGAGGCCAGACTGCTCAAATGCTACCCTAGGAGCTAAATTTCATACAGGAAGAAATTAATTGTGCATGTATACACAATAGCATGCACAAAGTTTGCCTGTGTCCTCTGAAGAACTCAGACTGCTGTGAGAACTAACAATGGCAAGAATATTTCCTGACAATCTCTCCCTCCTGTTATGAAAGCAATTTCGCACAGCGGGAATAAAGTTGACAAGTTTAGCTTGCTTACTAAATACGACACAGTAGACTGATTCAATATTCATCATTCACTATTACTGCTTATTGAGGAACTAGTGTTTTTAAAGGACTAATCGATAGTCTTTAGAAAGCACTTCATTTCCCTGATGTACTGTCCTGAACTCTATGGACCCTCTCAGAATCCGTCCCTGTCACTGGCTTAGCTGATGCTCGCGTGCAAAGAGATGGCAAAGAATGTGCCTTATGTAGCTTTATCCATGGGACAAGCTCTGACTGCAATATACCAATAGCACCTCCAGACGCCCTCTCAACCCACACACCTCTTGGGAAGGTGCTCCACTAGGTGCTTTGACAAGCTAAGGAAGAAAAAAAAAATAGAGAAAGCACAAAGTGAACTGTACAATGTAGCCATGTGGGCCTAAACAGCAATTTGGGATGAACAGGGAGGCATGCAGGCAGGTCTACAGGCAGGGTGATGTTGTGGGATCAGGCAGACATTTAGCACAAAGCGGGAGAGAAAAGACACAAAGCACTGATATTTGTGTCTTCCCTCCCTGTCAAAAAAAAAAAAAAACCTGTTCAACACAAAAACATGTGCTTGCCAGACAGCATTATACTGAATATAATCATATGTATTTTCTGTGATGTAAGTAATAACTAAAACAAAGATTAGAATGAATCTTGTATAGCTTGTTACATTTTAATTCCATCCCCCACCAGAAAGAGAGCCATGTCAGTATAGCCTCTAATTGGCTAACGAGGAATTTCTCAAGTTCTGTAATCCTCCTGCAGTGTGTGTACCGGCTATGGAGAAACCCGCCTTATTTGACCTTGAGTGGCGGTTCCCTCTCCAGCCAGCGAACTCGTACTTTCTGTTTATAGTGATACTCCTTGAGGAAGTCCTGCAAGGCAGGGGGCAGCGGCAGAGAGCCTATACCATCGTAAGTGGTCCAGCGGCAGATGGCAGCTCGTGCCAGGTGCTGCAGGCCGAAGGGAAAGGTCCGATGGAGAGGCGCTGTAAGCAGCGGTTCAAAAAACATGCAGGCGCTGGGGTCCTTGTAGTGCTCCAGCAGTCCTGTGACGGTGGAAGAGTGGAAAACACAAGGATCATGTGCGTCAAAGCTGAAATTGTGGTTCCACTGCTCGATGCGGGCGTGCAGTGAGCGGTTGTAACGGCGGAAGCTAACGGAGAAGAGGTAGTCCTCCTGGGCTGAGTCACGCAGCAGGAAGGTGCCTTCTGGCCGTCCATCCAGCAGTGCCTCAGCCTCATAGCGGTCCATCACGCCCCAGTAGCAGGGCAGGGCTGTGATCTGCAATAGGTCCGGCACCAAGCAGTGGATGTAGTCTATCTGGGTGTGAACCTTCCAGGGCCCAGGTTGCTGCCGGCTCAGGTGACCATCCCCAGAGGCGTGCCTCTGTTTGGGCCTCCTAGCCTGTAGACAGAGGGTGGTCGAATCCTCCTCAGAGTCACAGTCCTGGGCTGACGCTGTAGCCCCCAATACCTGCCCACAGGCCCCTGATGATCCAGCACCCCCAGAGCTGCTGGCCCCTGAGGCCCGGCCTTCCCCAGAGGCCTCTCCCATGCCAGGAGCCATCTTTGGTCCCAGTTTGTAGAGAGAGGAGCCTGGCACTGAGGCCTCTAGGGTGTGGATCTGTGCATTAGGTGGTGGGTCCACACCTTCCTCGATGCTAAGTCTGCGACGCTCACGCAGTCGTTCCTCCTCATCCTCAGGAGAGGGGTGGGCCGGGTCAAAGGCATCCAGCAGGGCAGTGGAGGAATGCGGGCTGACCGGTGCTGTGTGTTGCTTGATCAAGTGCCACTTGTGGGCAAGGTCTGAGCCTGGTGGGAAGGGGCAAGTCTCCAGCATAAGCTCCGTCAGGTGAATCTTACGTTTGGAGGTGACAGGGTTCTTAGATGAGCGCGAGCGTCTGCGAGCTGGCAGCGGTAAGCACAGCCCTACAGTATCACTTAGCCGCTGACGCAACGACCGAGCATTCAGACTACGTCCTCCAGATACAGAGTCGCTCATCTCCTGGATGGAGCTGACTCCATAACGCCTGTCCCTACGGTTCCCACTCCCACGTAGGCGCCCAGACCGCCTATCTGCCTCCAGAGAGCTCTGGGTTTTGGTGGAACATGAGTGTTTTTTCTTGCCCCCCCATGGAGCATGACGGGAATAGGAGTCTCTCCGGGCCAGGGGAACACCCCCTGATCCCCCTCGCACATCCTCAGTGTCCTTGTCGATAGTGATCTCTACTAGCTGAGGGATGTCCGACACACAGTTGTGATGGCGGCGTCCTGCTGTTACCATTGGCACTGGGAGGAGGCTCCTTGATGGGCTGGAGGATCCTGATGCCTGAGCCTCACCTGAGCTGCCTCCTTGGCCAAGATCCACCACACAGTGGACGGCATCTGCCTCAACCCTGCTCTCACTGGGTCCTGAACTGTTGTTGTGAAAGAGTGTTTGGCATTTGCTCTTCAGGTTGCTCCACATGTTGCTCACTTTCTTCATCAACTGGAGCCCCTGGGACCTGAAGATAACAGGAGACAAAACTGATTAAGTCACAGGTAGAGAAATCTCGCAACAGCAATGGTGTCTACATATAACACTGAGGCACAAGCTACATAAAGAATGTCCTACATTTAATTCCCCAGACTGCCGTGTATCTAGTAATTACACGTGGTGTGAGTATAACGGGGCCAAAGTGTCTGAGAGGTGGGTGAGCTTGAGTAGTTGGAACAGCAGAGTTAGGAGTTGCCAGGCAGACGTGCAGGGACACAAGGCCACAGCTATAAATGAACCCAGGATCTGCTCACAGCTGATCTGCTGGTATGTACTGTATTACAGAGCCAGTCTAGACCTGACCAAAAACTTTCCCTGTAACAGCAGCATACAGGGCACATGTATATGCACATACACATTCTCATATGCAGTTGATTTATCACTCTATTACAATTTGACAGGGATGTGAAAGTAGTGGCAGAAACGGTATTTGAATGAATCACATTTTACTGTGAGCAAAGTCACCACAGGTTCACTAGGTGGCTTGCCAAAAACAAAACTTACAAGGATTTGATAATGCTGTATTTCCTTAACCGTTTCAAACATTGTTTCTGGACTTCATGCATTTTATTTGGGTGCACATTTCACACTTTGAGGTGAATCCAAATCATTGCAGCAATAAGAGAAAATGTAAAAATTTCCAATATGCAAAAAGGCCTAAAACATTACTGTCTGAAAAGGTTAAAAAAATAAAATAAAGCAATAATAAAAGTCTTCACACTCATCTTTTGCTGTTTTATGTCTGGGTGGAAATTTAATTCCTATCCCTGTCTTGCATTAATTGCATGTGCTATTCACTGAGCTACAGCCACACAACAAATGATGTTTGAATCTCTGTGGCTAATCTATCTCACTCCTTCCCGCATCTTTTTTTTTTATGATAAGCAAACTCAATCTGCTTCTGGGCTAAAAGCAGGCATCATGTCAACCTGCGTGCAGGGAAGTTTAATATTGATATAGACATTATGGATTTGCACAGTCAGCTGTGATAGACAAGGCTTCTTTGATGCACAGGAAACCAGATTGGTCTTCAGCACATGACTGATTAAGTTGATTTGCCGAGGGTACTTCCAAGGGCTATCACTAACAAACTCATGACGTCATCCCACTTATTGACTTGCTTTGTACTCACAAAAGATGATGTCTCTCCACTTGACAGTCATTAGCTATACGCCTACAAAACAGCCTGCGCTAAATTTGTTGCTATGAAAAATAATGTCTTATTCATACGGCTAAGCTACACTACCAAATGTGACATGACTCATTCGTTGTGGTTTTTTCCCCCTATTCTCTGCTCCATTTGCACCCGCACACTAAGCCTGAGTGAGGGTTGTGCGTTGTCCGGTCCGTCGGACGTCTTCATTTCATTCTCTCAAGGGGTTGTGCCACTACAAAAACACACAGCAACTGATTATACTTTTTATACTTTGATCGTCGCTGGCTTGAGACAGCGCTCCAGTGATAAACCAGAAATGATTTCTCACAAAGAATATTTTGATGTCATGGTTAACTTCTTTAAAACACAACTGGCGAAGCATCCACATGCTTTTCGGCACCAAATTCCAAGTCAGCAAATTCATCAGTTAGGAATTATTTTCGTGATGGATTCCATCATAGTAACATCTGCATGCTGCACTTCAAAGATGATTACAATCACTAAACTTGAAACGTTTGTTTTAAAGCTTTTTTGTACTCCATCTCAGTTATAAACAATGAAGCCTATGCCATCACTGCTATGCCCCCCCCCAACACACACACACACACACACACACACACTCTCTCTCTAACACACACACACACACACACACACACACACACTTATCCACTCAGAATACTTCTTAGCAAATTGTTGAGTGCTACCAGCTGTGGCCGGGGAGTTATTTTGCAACTACATCTGATTACAAAACAATTCTTGATTCATCTAAATTTTTGTTTTCCATACTTTTTCTTCCTATATGCCCACATTCACAACAGCATTACCATTCATATCAAGCATAAAAAAATGTCAAACTAATTTACTTCCATTTTTAAATTTTCTAAATGTCAGTTTTGGTATTGCTAGTGTAGCAGTGATGGTATGCTGAAACTCAGCTCCAAGGTCTGCAACACTGGGCAGAAACACAGGGTTGTAATGCTTGCACCTATTTATCAACTGTTGGCCATATTATTAACCTTGTAATAAACAAAATGTATGTTTTGTTTTTTTTAATGAATACTTAATTTACATGACTTTTTGTAGCATGCATGCAAAACAAAAGTGAATTAATTGAATGATATAATGCTGTCCTCAAGATTGATATTTCTGCTTCTGCACATAAAGATTTTTTTCTTTCTATTTTGCTACTTTTACATGATTATTGTCAGTTGATCAGTGCTGCATTGAAAAGGGACTGTGGCCCTCAAACATCTTTATTAAGTGTCAATAATGAAATGGGTACCCCGATCTCAATAGGCTTACATCACATTTGAAGTTAAGAACGTGAGGATATGTATATGGTCAAATGTGAATCACTGTACACTGATTAAAAACTGTGCATCAGTCCATCATGTTTGGGAATCCTGAGGAATGGTACAAGCAGCAGTCACCATGAACGTCTTCGACAAAGCGCTGCAGGTAAGAGGAGCCAACTCCTACAGCATGTCCTGAAGGTAAGCAACACCTTTGATTGTGCCGTTCCTGACGTATGGAAAGCCACTGGCACTGTGCCCACAGCACGGGCTTTGATCATAGTTTCTCACGTTATGGCACGTATCTCAACTGCATGCACCTTCAGATGTCCCAGAGATGCACACATAATGCTGTGCCAACTAAGCATATCTTGATTAAATAAATTCTTAACAGTGATGACTGATTAATAATTACCATTCCTAGTAATTACCTTCACGTTGTAATCATTTTATTGGTTTGGTAGAAAGAAGTCTTACTACATCAACTGTCAACATGATGATTTAAATATATTAAAATTGTTCTTGATGATTAGTGATGCGTAAGGATGGGAATCAAGAACCTGTGCCAGTTGAGAATCGGTTCCAAATTGTCCCATCCATCAGAATCGTATGCCTCCGAGCTTATCAATTCCTCTAGTCGATACTTAGGCATCCAAAAAAGGCGGAACTCAACTGCAAGGGCGGTGCAGCCTCCAGACCGTCTACATTGCATACATGCTAGAGTTATCTTCTGCTATCTTGTAATTCATCTTCAAAAAAGGCAGCGGCTGCAAGCATTTTTTGATTCAATGAGTCAGTAATTACCTTTGCGAGACAAATGTGAAGTGTACTGTGAACTTTCTACACCGTCACTCAAGAGACTCACTTTAGCAGAACGGAGCAGCGATCAGCAGTAGCGAACGAGACCGACTGACCAACACACACTGCTGCATTGAACAACTTAAACCAACTATGAGGTGAGAAAAAGAAAAGAGAATAGAAATATAGAAGAAAATAACTCAGTGCTCAGTCTGTTTTACCTCAAAAAATCTGCACCCGTTCAGCATCTTGAACAACGATAGCTTTTCCCGGAGCTAACGCTGCAGCAGAGAGGCTGCTCTCCACTGCTGAAGATGTGATGTTAATAACACAGCGGAGCACTCCTCCTCCTCCTCCTTCTCCTCCTCCCGCTCGTTTTGTTATTCTTATACAGACAGAAGACTGTATGATGCTTCCAAATTAATTAATTGATTAATTAATGCAGTTAACTTTTGGCTCCAGACCATTTCTCTACCAGTTATATTTCATATATTCATCAGCATGCAAGGTCATTGATAAACAGTGAGATAAGAAAACAGGTGCATTGACACTGAAACCCTACGTGGGCCTTGATCAGGAATCAATGAAGGATTGGACCAATAAGCAGAAGTGATAATGGCATTGGTATCAATAAAATCTTAACAATTCCCATCCCTAGTGATGGGAATAATAAATAAATAATGTCACTTAATCACTGTTATTGTAAAATTTGTAACATTAAATACAATGTTATAAACCTTCTGGAACTGCACTAAAATCTGCTCAAACCTAAAAATAATAATGTGAAACATCTCCACTTTAAAGTAAGAGGTGACATGTAGTTACAGCCTTATGTTATACACATTATAACAGATTCAACAGTAAACTGAGGTATACAGATGGAAAAGGAAAAAAGAGCACTGGTATTAGACTTGTACTGGACATCAGTAAATTAGGTATCAACAACGGGAGAGAAAAAGTGGGAGTAGTGTATCTCTACAATACCACACAATGCATTTTAACCGCAGTATTACTTAAGTTATTTATACATGATTTCAGTGTGGTGATGGTATGGTGGTAATATTAATAGTCTTGACAATTCCTTATGAAAATCCTAAGTCAGGCTCAAACTACCTGATTTGAGACAGGCAATCAGAGATTTTATCGAAGACAACACGACTCGAAATGTACTTGAACAATTTGTCCAGCCAATTCGATTTTAGAAAGCAAAACATGCAAACAACCATCTCTCAACCGTCAAAGTTTTTGTTGGAGCAAAAAGTCTTACCAGCCACAACCCAAATGTACCAGCATTTGTCTTGATTCTGTAATTTTATTGTCAACAGGAAGACACTGATCTACAGACTAAAGCTACATGTTCACACCCTGCTGTCTTTCCTCCCAGATGAACTGGAATTGTGAGGCTAATGTCATATCAGCTACATCTTGTGAGGCTGGATTTTCCATCGGGGTTGGTGTGTTTTATCCCTCAGCTGGCTAATCATGTCAAAAATACAAACAATGAGAAGTTCTAGTTAACAACACACAGGGCTAGGGTCCAGCCTCTCCAAAACGCTAACTGTGCCGTTAAAGTACGATTAAAATACACCAATAACTAAACACTATGACTGTTGTCACAATGTTATAATGAACCCATTACACATTTGCAATTATGGAGGTCCCCAAACAGAAAAAAACCCCAAAACAAAACATGCTAGCCAATATACCTTTGTCCATGTACCCTATCAATTGATAATAAATAGAAGGGATTTAAAAATGTAACCTGGCAAGCAATGAGACAGAAAGCTGGTAGTTGTACAAATGTTTTTGTGAATGAGTTACTACAAATGTTATGAAAAGACCACTGAGAACTGAACTCTGCCAGTGTCTGCTACAATGTTAGTTTGCTTATCTGCCCTTATGCTGTCCTCATTAGTGTGGCTCCATTCTTATTAGACATAGAATTAAAAAATAAATTAAAATACTATCTTTCAGGTCAATGCATTTAATTCATACAAAGACTGTAACATAAACCATTGCATGCCCTTGTACACTAGTATCAGACAAATCAACAAAGCACATGCAACCATGTAGTGACAAGTATAACTTACAATCAAGTTCCTGCTCTAAACATTTATGCAACATAGAATTTAAATTGTATGTCTACAACAGGACACACAAAGCTAGGGCATCTCATATTGCAGATTTCAGCTAAGAATTTACTCTGCTCAGCTAAATCAAGCTTGATTATTTTAACTACAGCCGTCCGATATAATTCTCTATGACTCTATGGCCGTTGTTATCAACACCATTGATAATAATGGCCAAACCAATAGTGAGCTCCAGTCCACAACCATTTAAAGCTGCCCTGCAACAGAACTAGGCTACTTCTGCTCTCCGGCAGGCCAACACACCCATTCTCCTGGGATCACACTGATCTAAGAGAGGGCTGGAGAGAAGACAAGATTAAGAGAGGACGCCTTCACTGCTCAGACCAGATCAGAGTTAATGAGATATTTGCAGCGTCTCGCATTCTGAGAGATATGTGGAATGACAGAAAGCCATACAGAGTCTGTAAATGACTGATACAACACATTTGTCTTCCTATCACTTGAATCTCAACAAATACTGAAGATTTTAACAACAATGTTGATGTTGCAAACTATTGTGTTTTCTCCTCCACAATGCAAACTCAGGATGTATTTCTGGCTAAAAATAGGCATTTCAAATAGAGGTGCAGCACCAAACATATACCTGCAACTCAATATTGCATTGTTCTTCAGGAGTGCAACAATATAGTGTTTGGATAATAATTATCCTGCCCTTATGTAGCTTTGTTAGTAGTTTGCAATCAGTAATTAATCAGAAACTGTGGTGTCAGACAAAGGAACACAGATTTATCTAATATTGATCCAGTCAAAACAACTGGAAACAATAAAACAGCGTTTAGGGTTAAAGATAACCACCTCAATTTACTCCTACAATAAACTGTCTTCGTTTCAATATTATCTTGCCATACAAACTAATGTTGAACAGTACAGTCCCGTTATACTAACGTTAGCTACCATGACAGGTATGTTTTGTCACTAATGTCAACAGTAGACAACCAATTATCGAGCTATAACCTTATTTATTAGCTGCTCTATAATGGTAGGAAGGCCTTTGGGTTTCTGGAGGCCCCACTTTTCCCCTGGTCCCAGCCAAGTTAGCCGATTGCTAACACGGTAACGTTGACCATGGTCCCAATATACCGCTAAATGTAGCTACAGCCGTGAAGATAACGTTAACTACGCTCATATTTGACAATCTAACTTGGTTAGTCAGATACATAATATATTTCAGAATACATTTAAATTGGTTTCTGCTTGTTGGCAACAGATATAGCTTAACTTACGATTCAGGCTTAAGAGCTGTCAAAAAGCTAGCTTTGGCTAGCCAGCCAGCTAGCGGGGTTAGCGTGTTAGCTTGTGAAAAATCGACACAAAAATGACACAAATAAACCAAGTGATGCTGTGTGGCCTAGAAATAAGAAGTACACAAACGTGACATGTTTGACAGGCGATGGTTTGTTTCTGTAGTTCATATCTTACCCTTGTGCCTCTCTGAAAGCTCTATTCAACAGCTCTCTTTGTCTGCAAAAAATGGCTATTAAGAGAAGTCAGGCATATATCCCCCTGGCGGACCACGGTGTCGGTAAAAAGCACTAAACGTCCGCGGATACTTGATGGTATCATCCCGAATGATTTAAAAAATAATACTACTCAAATGTCTTTAAAAGTCTAAAGTGATCGAGAGCAGCGAAAGCCCGTTCTTCATCATGGTGGGGGTCTTCTTTTTCCGCCGTGGTCGCTGCTGCTTCTCGCAGCCAATATGACGGCGGGCTCAGCAGACAGAGAGAGCCGGAGAGGCGGACTGCGATCACCGTGAGTGGGATCGACTGACAGCGGCTCGGCCCAATGGAGGAAAAGGGAAAGGACGTCCACTTCCGACGGAGCACGCGGATGGGGAATGCCCCGGAGCTGTCTAGCTGTGATGGGCGTCCCGTGTCACCAATGAGCGGGGAGAGGAGGCTGAGGATCTTCGCTGGCAGCTACTTGGAAACGTGGAGAGAGGTGCAGTGATGCTGGTGGTGAACGCGGACTCACTGATGTCATCCAGGTAAGGAGAAGAGTGAAGGAAACCCAATTTAAAGAGGAATAGTTTGATTTCAGTTATTTTATTCTGTAGAAATTCTCGGGAGAATCTACTCTAATCATATTTCTCTCACTGATATGCCTTCATCATACCAAAAGTACCACAACTGCACAATTATAACTGATGTGTTAAGGGCCTTAAGGTTGGTCGTACTTTATTATCTTCAGGCTCTGTTTCAAAATCTTGTGTCAAGACATTATTTCAGTTTTGTGCTTCTATCTTAAATATTCCTAAATATATTTCTATTTAATCAAATTACCACACAGCAAATCTGGGGCCAGATGGTTGTCCAGCATAGAAAAACTGCACACATTGCACAGACAGTGGGAGGACCGGATGGTTGGGTGGGGGGGCAAGAAGCTCATTTTTGCCATGAGGCCTCCTAGCAGGTTAATCTGGCAAAATGTCAATTAACTTTACAGTACAGAACAAAGTCATTTATTCATTCATAAAGTAAAAAGGGCTTTTTTTTGTGGAAATGAAGGGATGGCAAAAACGATTGACCCTACAGTGAGTAAAATAAAGTGAAACACTTGTTACGGCCACCCTCTTAAGGCCTCAAGCGTTGAATCAGATGTGGCTTTATGTAGACCAGACCAGTGACTATGTGCCATAGCTTGTACCAAAGTGAATCTCAGAACAATTAAAATGTCTCAAAGGAGCATTCAGTCACTCGCACCCACACATGAGGTCATCTCCTGGAGTCAGATCATTCATGAGCACATGACACAAGGCGTAATGGGAAGGGGAAGTGGTGTGAGTAATGTAGTAGTTAGCCGGAGCTGAGGTTGAATTCAAGGGAAATCACCAGCAGTCTGAACACATTAGCTTTTACATCTCCGAGATGCTGATCTAATTTGTGCTTATGAAAGGAAATGAAAGAGAATTGCATTAGCACTGATTCTTCGTCTGCCAGGAGTGATTCACACTATTTTAGTCAACATGGACATCTCCTCCCAGGTCTATGCTGTGTCATCTGTAAGCAGTCCACCATAAGGATAAGTTGACTTACTACTGTGATACAGTTGAACCTGAAAATGAAAGGTCTGATGATAATATTATTCACTCACACCAGCTCTTCTAAGCATGAGAAATGCACCTTAAGCTGAATTGTTCCAACCTCCACCCCTGTTTTTTTAAAATACAAATTATTTACATTTATGTAAAACTAGGCTACTTGCACATACTATTTGCAAATTGTTAGTGTTGTGTTTATTCTACCTGGATATTTCAACAGTTTCAGCTAAGGTGTCAATCACAGGTAAAGTGTATAGTAAATTTGCTTAATAAAAACTTTAATTCATTGCCGCAAGCAACTAGTCTTACATCCACATAAACTAAAACAAATCATAAGTGTTGACAGACAGCATTTGGGCCCGCACAGTCACTCAGTACAGAAATAGATTTGGATACAAGATCAGACGTGATATTGACTAGACGGATATATGCGGCGGTTTGGTAGGATGTTCAGTGGTTCATATTTTAATTCTTTGTAAAGTGGCTAAGAAAAGTAGAGCAGGATCATTTTGTGAGGTGTTCAAGTACCTTAAAATCATACTCATACAGTATGAGTATATGTGTACAGAAATAAACCTTTATAGCAACTATAGTTGTATGAAGACATTGATTCTGTTGACAATCCGCTGACACGCACAGTGTTCTGCCTTTCTAAGACTACATGGTTTGACCAGTTTATTACTTAATTATTACTTGTACCATTTTAATTCTAACTGTCTTTTGCTTTATGATCTAATCTCATCTCAAGTTACGGTAAGAAAGTTGTTAATTTCCAGTTTGCTTATTTATTTCTGGCTATGGCACATAATGTATCCATACATATTTCTGAATGAGGAAGCAGGTCTTGTGTTGTAATTGGAGATTAGAAACAAGCGAAAAACTGATGCAGTTTCTTGCCAACATTACTGGTGACAGTGTCCAGCAGTTACAGAACATGTTTTTTTTATTGTTGTAGATGAAAAGTAATATTTTATATTCAAACTAGACTAAATACAGAGAAGGTCCAAATAAAAAGTGCATGAAGTGAATGAGGTCTGTTTTGAGTGTATTATATGAAGTTTGACGTACAGTATCTAGAAGTTGTTCATGTGGTGACAAAGGCAGGGTTGCCATCTTGTGGCAGCAGGATGGAAACAAAATTGCATCAACATCAAATTAAGATTTACTGGGTAAGTTTCTCAACACTCCCACACTGCTGTTTTATTATTAGTTATATGAGTTATTATTCCCTTCATACTTTTAAAGTGGTATTTGCTAACCAAGTGTCATTTTATCCAAGTCTCAGCTCAGCTCTAAATGCGTGCTTGTTTTGCTGCAGCGCTTAATAACAAACAATACACAACTTTCAAGTGATTTTTAGGACTCCCACTCTGTGTATTATGTGAATAGTAATTTTAGAATTAGTCCTTAATAGCCATCATAATAAATAATACCTTAAGAGTAGCGACAGGTTGTGCCATGCACAAAAATTAAGATACTGTTGAAAAATAAGTCTTTTTAAAAATATGCCTAAAAATTGATAGATTGTGAAAGATTAGACTTGAAGTCCCAAAAAGTTTGTAAAATTGGGAAACACAAGAGTGAGGAAGCAGGTCAGGGAAGAGAGAAGATGTAGTAAGAGTTGGGAATTCAAAAGGACATGGTAGCTTCCAACATTAGCAAAAGAGAAAAAAATGTGAAATCAACTTGACTCTTCCAACTGAATTTATCATCCAGGCAAGAGACCAGCAAACCTCAGAGCTCCATGTCAGTGCAGCACCTCATAAATTTGGGTTGAGGGCTAGAGTCACTGGCACAGAGTGCATGACAATGATCTGGAGTTTGGAAAAAGCCGTGTGAAAGACTCCAAATACTGTTTAGTTGCACATTGCTGCCTGTCCCTTTTTATAGAACATAATGCGATGTAATATATGCAAGTATGGGATCTCTGTACATGCTATTGAGCAGTGAATTACTTAATAAATCCACAGTTTTAATCAAGATTCCTCGTTCTTGTCACTTTACTATTTTTATCCCTACATCTCTCATGAGTATGCAGTGTGTCTGATGTCGGCCACACTTTGCACCATGCAAATAATATACCACAGCATCAATCCATTATTATGTTTGTTGTTTTTATTTTTAGTTCAATCAGAAGAGCAGATTGTAATCATTTGCCTTTTACGCTGGCCTGCTTCAAAACGGATGAAATTTGAAGCAAAGGCAGAATTTTCTGTTCTTTTCTCTTCTGCATGTGGGAGACAGATATCAAGATCAGCTCTGGTACAGTATCCCTGGATTTGAGGAATTTTTTGTTTTGCTCAAGGACACTTCAGCATGGCTATGGACTATGAAAACCATGCAAACACCATAAAAGTAGCTAATTGGTTGGCCTCCACTTTGTCTAAGACATTGGCAATTTGGTCTTTTTTACAGGCATGTCTTTAGTGGCTTGATTTAATATTGTGGGTAGATACCACCTTTCCTTTCAAGCACAACACAGTCAGCAGGATGGGGTCTCATCTTGTGTTGAATATCTAAATTTGATGCACACATGACTAAGACACTTCCACTGATATCATGTGGACATTGGAGTAAAGTATTACATTGATGGACAGGAAGGTCTTTGTTCAGCTAACTGCTGCACATCAAAGAAAGTGCCAGTTGTTTCACGTCAAATTTTCCAGTGTAATGTATGTTACTGTGCCTCATACTAACTGCTAACACTTGATGTCCACAAGACTACAGTATATTTTGCATGCCAATCCAGACTGCAAGATAAAAACTCAGTACACACAGATAAGGCAAGGAAAACTCTCATGGTTGAAACTCTCTCTGTATCTAAAATTGAGTATAAATTTCGTCTGCATTTCTCTCCAGTGGGAAAATTGTTTAGCAGCAGGTATAAAAAACTAAATTATATAACTGCAAAAGACATACAGACATTAACAAAGCTGTCATCAATGCAGGTAAGAGAGTATATTGCAGTGTTACTATCAATCAAACAATAAATGATTCAAACACCAAATCCTGCATTATTTCCTGAGGTTAATTATTAAGAACGAAATGTAAAAATCTAGCATGGCCTCTGTTTACTAAAATGAGCCAAGAAAATGTCCATAAATATTTATAACTTTTAACATAGTCGATTTGATTGATGACTTGATTGTTCTTGGTATTGATTGATTGTATTGACACACTGAAGCTCCAATAACCTTTTGTGCCATGTATTGTTTATGGATATTATAAAAGTGTGATTAATAATTTACCAAAAGGAGTGCCAAACCTGTACTGCCAGAGCCAAGGGGCATCTTTCTGTGTGTTATGTCTGTCAGAAACACTCTAAGCAATGGCTTCACAACCATTTATTTTATTAAATGATTACGTATTCTCAGCTCAGCTTCTTGAGGTGCTCACAAGTTCATTTGAGGAAGCAGTGCAGATATCGAGAGAGATGCTATCACCATATACGGTAATAAACTAGAACAAGAGAAGCAGGGGTGGCTGAGAAGAAACGCCTCATACAGCATGAACATGATCAGAGGAGTGAAACAGACAGCGTGTCAGATCAGAAACACCACCTGATTGTCTTCATTTGACATGATTTGTTTGAATATGATTGGTCACTGCAAGCATGAGCTGATACTGATCATTTCTAACGCAGTGCTTCATTTGTGTGTATGTCATCTTGCTCACCATGATGACTGTACTGTGCTGTGCTGTGCTGGGGTTGACAAATAATATGGAAACAAATGAAGGATGATTTTTCAGTCGGGTATACTGGGAGCAAACATTGAACTGGTCATATGGGATGTGGGCAGATACATTTTGAGTCACATGTGCTGTCATCTGGTTCAACACGACACACTGTCGTGACTAAGCACTAGTGTTAACTTAGTGGAGACTTGTGGTGTGCACAATGAATTGATTGCTTATTGCACTGATAGTGGAAGGTAAACATGCAACCATACACATCCATACAGTATATACACATTATACAAACTGATGGTTCAGCTGAGAGGATGTAGTTTAGGAATCTGCCGTCTCTGAGAGGCTTCTGTGTAAATCATGTGCTTTGGACCTTTTCACGCTAAGTTAAACAGTCTCTTCGAATTTCAGTCATATAGTGATGAAAGGTGTGCAGAGGATGAACGCTAAGACTGTAACAAGTGTCTCACTGGGAATGTTCTAAAAAGATCCCAAGACTTGGGAGGCTCATCGTTGCAGACAGTCCCACTTTTTTTTCTACACGCTGCACCTTTGTGTATAGCTGCTGTTTTTATTTTTAGTGAAATGCTGTTTCATCTCGTGGTGATCTTATTTCAGCTGATACATTTGTTTAGCTAGCTCTATAATCCGGTGAAATATCAAATAAAAAGAATTCATATAAAAATCACTGGAATATAACGCCTGTGATACTAATATTTAAACAAAGCAACAGCTAAAAAGTGCTCTAGGTAGGAAATGTAAAGATTTTCTTAAAGGAACTTAAAAGGTAACTATTTTTTCTCTATTCTTATTTATTAATTTAAACATATTGGTTTCTTTGTCATACATTGACATAAATCAGCGGCTATTTGTTGCCATATGATCATGTAATTTATACATATATATATATATATACACACACACACACACACACACACACACACACACACACACACATATATATACATTCAAAATTTACAAATCAATGAAACTGCCACTATTGCTGCCTCTAAGTTTGTTTTTACTATGTTTGGTTTATTTAATTGTAGGCTATAGTTAGTGATAAACTGCTGGGCTGAAATATTCATACATTAAGCAACAAAGCTGCAATTCCAGCATTTGCAGTTTTTGATTCATTTGATCTGCATGTCTTTGGACTTTGAGAGGAAACCAACTGGTGAGAAAATACACACTCCACACTGAAATGACTCAATGACTCATGTCTGTCAGGTACAAACACTGGACCCTCAGGCTGTGAGACCACAGTTCAATGAGCCACCTCACTGACCAGCTGTAGACCAATATAGTATCTGTGTATAATCCTTGAGACAGTTCAGTATGCACAATTCCAGCCTTTCCATATACAGGATCATGTGTGGGGTACGTATGTGCTTCTGATTTACTAATAAGTAAGCTTTAACAAAATTAAGCTGCATGTATCATGGCTGATATTATTATGTTAACATTTTCAAATTTCTGTGGTTATATAAAAGTACATCTTTTATTCAACTTCTGTGTTGCTGTGTGGTGTAGCAAAGGTTTCCAAGTCCTAAAATTTATATGGACAGACATAATGTTCAATTAAAGTGCAAGTTAGATAACAAAATGGGCCCAAAATTGTGATTTTTTTTTTTTTTTACTGCTTCCGTTGAGATGCTTCGTTATACAGTGAAACTAGGGCAGCTGGTTTAATCCCCCAAAGCTACAGTAAGTGTCCAGTGGTTGAAGTACCCCTCAGATGGAAAAGTACACAAAGTATGTATATTGAAATGCCCTCTAATGTTGAGTATAAAGCAGAAAGGTGAGGGAAACTACACAAAAATGTAGCCAGCAAGTGGCGCTCATGCACCAGAGATCAATACACCTTGTCCTTGTGTAAAGTGAGTTGTCATAAAGGGTAAATTGGTGAAATACTGTCACCAACTTTAAAAGGTTGAAAAGGAAACCTTCTGAACAAATCATACATAAATAAACATTAAGTATGTGTGTGTGTTTTCATACAAACATGCCTCGGAGTTTAATTCCGGTGACCTGCTTATCAACTCAACCCAGTGCTGTATGACCCATTATGAACATGAATGCCCTGATTTCCAGGAATAAGCACTGCAAAAGTTAATTTCACAAATCTGTCCCACAGCACATCTGACGCTCTCTAAGTTAAACCCTCCAAGCCGGCTTATCAACACAGTAAACACGTTTATTGAGAAGACAGGAGCATCAACGGGAAAATGCATTGGTGGCTGCGGCACTTAAGGTCCTGGATCCTGAGGGTGGACCTTCACACAACGTAAGCAAGCAAAACTGTCTGAAAGAGAAGGCTGTTCACCCCGCAATCCACTCTGCTGCTCAGAAAGACAGTACAATATACAACGCAGGCTGGGGCAGAGAGGAGGAGCACCATTTACATTAAAGCTTTAATCAATCATATCTGACTCTGAACAGAAAATTAACAGAAGTCATTTAGCAAGAGTTGGCACCTTTGATTAAAAAAAGTTAGAAAAAGCCGATAACAAATGCATAAAAACAAGCACAGCTGATATTTTAGATGTTTTGCAGGGAAAGTTCAGTCAAGTTCATTATCTACAGTATAACAGACCTGTAGGCTTGAAACTGTTGTTGCATACAACTGTTTTGGGGGCTCGTAGATATTTTATACTATTATCTAAATCCTGATCACAAATCCACCTCACAAATTATCTCAGTTTCAATTTGAAATGTTGTAGCATGACTTTATTACAGAGCAGTGTATTCTTCTGGGGGGAACGTGTTTCTATTGTGTAAATGAAAGGATTTCTACAGGGATGGTGGTCACACTAATGTTGTTCCAATACATTTTATAAATCCTTTCACAGCTGTCGTGTGAGGACCTCATAACTTCAAATTTGGTAATTATTTTTATTTAAATTCTAGTACAGAATTGACTTCTACAGACTTGAGTTGCACCAGCTATCCTTAATCCATCACTAACTTTTTTTGTGAAATCCTTCCTAAATTCTTATAACTACTATCTAGTTTCAAACTGGTAATTTACAAAATCAGGTTGCACCATCCATACTAAATAAATGTATTAGCTAGTAAAGACGTTAGTAAAGTGTAAATCAGTTGCTGGGGAAACAGCTCTAGCATTGTCCAATCAACTAAGTCACTGTAGCATCACAAGTTGTAACATAACTGCTACAAAATAACAGTTCATGGGGCCAAGTGACATATTAAACTTAGGTGCCAATCCTTTCTGAAGGGTTAATGGTATACTTATGTTTTATTTATATACATGCATGAAAAAACATGTTTCAGACTTAGTAGTATCCAAATAGTTTTGACTGAGTGGGAATTATCTGATTATGCTAAACTAGCTTGCATTATTTTAGTCTGTCAATCTAAATGGGACATACTGTATATTAGCAAGCTAACGTTGGCTTTTTCAGTTGGTTCACTTAGCTCCACTTGGCAGCCACAGGTATAAATATTTACTGACAACTAACCTCTACATAAGTACTAGTTTGTGTGGTGCAACCTGTTTAAATTTAGTGATGTTCACATCTCCACTTTGGTAAAGACTTGCGCAAGCTAAGTATGAACTTGTAGGAACTGCTGATGCAACCGGCTGCCTCCTCTTCTTATACACTTTCAAAACTGCTTGGATCAGTGTATTTCCTGTATTTCACGAAAAGATGACATTTGGGAGGCGCCAAGGCTTTCACCTAATGCCTTGCAACAAGATTTTAGAGGTGATGGACAATGATTGTACATGGTAAGATGGACTGTGCTCATACTTGTGCCTGATGGAAGGTTGTGCATTGTCTGTGCTTCAATCAGCCTTTTCTGGAAGAGAAGTGTTTAAAAGCAGAGGAATGTGCTTTGTTGTGCGGGGAAATGAAGATGCATGGACTGTGCTTCATGTTGTGCATTAAATATACAGTATTGGGTCACCTTAGCCACCTGATTTTGATGACAGTGTGTGCATTTGAGTCTTTGGATGTTTGATATGAATCATTTCTAATATGAGATCCCTCTTCTTCTTCTTTCCTCTGAAACCTTCTTAAAGGCGATAAAAGGATAACACATTATTGCAGGATAACAAAAATTCAAAACAACAAAAGTAAGCTATCAGTTGACAAAATAATATTTGCACAGCGTTGATCATCTCCTCTTTAGAGATACAGAATCATAAACTCTAGATAATATATATTTTAAAAATGGATAATATACCTCTTCAATATCTGATGAAGCCTCTATGTTCTGACATGCCACACTATAAAATGATGGGGTTTTCATAAGGCAAAAACAAGCCTCTCAAACTTAACAAGAATACAGTTTTAGGTCCAAAAGCTGTTGTTTGAATAGCATTTCACTGGTTGTAGATTGCGTGAGTTATCCTCCACACAAAGCAAAGCACCTTGTGTGGTTTCATTTGCAGGTCGTCAAATGACAAATAATTAGAGACAGACTTTGCTTGCCAACAGAGTCTTTATAGGTTTAAATCCAAAGAACTGGGCCCTTATGTCCAGAAATGTACCCTGGGCACTGTCACAGTGTCACTAAAGTCTGTCTCCCATTATTTATCAGCTGTATGTTTTCTCCCTTGAAGGCCTTCAAATTAGGATATCTGATCTTACATGGAGAAATTCATAAATCAATAATCTAGCTTTCAAAACCATAGAAATAATATGAACTTGGAAGGTAGCATTTCTCTTTAAACTGAAATGTTGGTTTGGGGTTTTTTTCATATGACAGCTTACAACACTTTTGTACAGGAAATATGATTAAAAATGATTATAAAACAAGGTACTTTTGAGGCAAAAAAGTCTATCAGGAGAAGAGACGGACTTGGGTTTTGTGCTCCTTTGGTAGTAAACTGCATCCTCAAGTGCTGGACAGCAGGAGAGACTTATGGCCTTCCAAGAGCACTGCAGCTTAAAATTAGCTCTGGTTTTGTCCTTTTAAGTCTTCTATTTTGTCTCTGCTCTGCTGTCTGTGCATTTTTCTTTTGTCTGTCTCTAGCCGTCAGTCCAGGTTTGGTTTATGGTTTGTTGCTGAATGATCTCTGGGTTTATGTATCACGTGATCAGGCAGCAGTTGATGCAGCGGGGTCCCAGTCTTCTCTTCAGAGCTCCCTTCTTTCTCTTGGGGGCCAGGATGGCAATGATGGCCTCGTCGAACACTGTCTTCAGGCCCTTCTGGGTCAACGCTGAACATTCCACATAGCAACATGCACCAATCTGACAAGAAGGAAAGAAACATTACAGTGTTTAACTACCAGTTATTGCAGTGTAGAAAATAAGTAAAAATGCCTGAACTACTTGATATATACTTTATTTGGTAGCCTAGCTTACAGCATTTCTTTAGCACCAAAAATCTTCAGTGAATGGTGTTAAGGATGGCTCTTTGACAGCCAAAATGACTTTCCATTATATACAGTTTGTTCAGAGTACAATGACTTCACATTTTTTAACAGGAAATGTAACAAGAAGAAGCAGAGACTCAGGCAGTAGCACTGCCAGCTCGGAAGAGTGAGTGCATTTCTGTAACCTAATGCTATGATTGTACATAGCTAGCAGTGTAATAATATATCATTTACTTTGGCTATGGTTGATATTATGGGGTAACTTTAGCTGCTAATGGTAAGTAATAAGCAGAGCTAAAATAGTGATGTTCATTGTTTTTCCCAAACGTTCTCAACCGCAGGAAAACTAGCCGTTGCTAACTGTACCAATACCTAAAATGCCACTTATGTATCTGATTACAGCCGATAAGAAATGCTTACCTAGCCTATAGCCCCTTTCAGACAAGTACCTTGTTACTTAAATGTGATGGCAATCACATGCTATAACTTACATGTTGGTCTCATATCTGAATAAGCACCTTTACTCACTTTAACATAAAAGTCACAAAGGCAATCTTTGTTCTTACCTTTTAACATTTCTGTGACACTTTTAACATGGCACAAGACTGAACTGAATGGGAAAACCTTAGTACAACAATAATCATCGGGCTGACAGTCTCCCTCCCTAAATTTTCAGCTTCACCAGGTGCCAAATGTTGCACTAGTATTGCTAGCTTTCCGAAACTGTCCAGTCATGTCCAAATAAAGCCATAACAAACATTTCCGTAACGGACACCTACTGTATGTCTGAATGACAAAAAATACACTACTTAAACAGATAACTGAACTGTGAAACAAAGACTGAGTCTCTATGAATGTACAGTGTAAGTGGTTGCAGTTTTCACTGATTATAATGACCGCTATAGACTGCATGCCGTCAGGAGTACAATTTTTTTGTCTTTTAAGGGGAAATTACAAACTCCAGTACAATGTCCTCCAACCAGAATACTCATCAATGTTAGATCTTATTCCTTTCTCCTGTTTTTTTTTTTTTAATAAACCCAAGATGTAAACATCAGTGTACCTATGTACAGTCATGTCATGTATTCTCTTCAGAGCATCCATTTTTCTGAAAAATAAATTGCTGAAAGTCTTTGGAAACCCCAGTGAGTCGTTAAACACAATGAACTGCTGTGCTGAATAGAATAGAATAGTTCTGAAAGATTTTTAATTACTTATTTATTTACCAAGTATTTTAGAATTCAAAGACTAGCCAGAGATGACGCGTCCTGGCTCAATATGTACAACATGATCCAAAGTCAAAAGCTTTTACAATTGGTTACAGTCATCTGGCTCCTATTTTGTATTTTCATATTAAATAGCGTGTTTATATTTTTATGTCAGATTAAACTAGCAAAGACATGGACAGTAAATTTAATTCCAACTTGGGAAAAAAAATCTTTTTTTTGTTTGTTTAATTTTTTTTTTTTTTTAAATCATGCATTTTTTCCACGTTTGAGGATCCTAGAAATACCTTCAGAACAGTGGTCATTGTTAATCGACCTGCAGGATTTTTTAAAGATCAGCATGAACCTTTTTTTTTTATCTCTGTGACTCAAATGTAATGCTAATGCATGAGAAGCACAAACATTTTATGATTCAAGGCTTTTACTATTCAAACAAATCTAACAAATATATACAAACCCCAGTCTATCTAATCAGCAATAAGGAGTTTAACCATGAAATACAACTAAATGGAGGACAGGTCATCTATGAAGAAAACAGAGTTCAATGTAATAATTGACAAGATAAAATATTGCCATTATTGAGTGGAAACAACTCTAATTTTAGTGCTCTGAAAATATCTTGAAATGATCTAACATAGACTTGGTGGCCTCTGAAAAATGACTCCCACAACACATGAATCATATCATAACTTGCCAAAACTGCATCGATATGAACTTTAAATTATTCTAGATTAGAATTTTTGAAAGGCTGACTTGTATTCTTGGTTTCTGTTGGTTAGGAGGGAATAATCGCAGACCACATTTGGTCGCCACATCCTACATCTGTGAACTCCACTGGACATTTATGTTGACCCAGAATGTATTCCTGGATTCACTTTCAGACAAATAACGGACAGAGGTCTGATTCCAAGCATTTCACTGAAGAAACTGCATTCCTACGGAGGCATTCCTGGGTCAAATCAGCACACAGGAATCTAAGTGGACCTGACAGCTCAATTCTACAACACCGAAAGTGAAAATGTGAGCTTCTACTCTGTTTTATCAGCCACGTATTACTTCACTTCTTCAGTCAAACAAACATACAAACCTCCTTTGCCAGTTTCTGTCCTTGCTCGGTGGCAATTGGCTTCTCCTTCATGTCATTCAGTTTGGCAATTGTCTTGGGGTCATCACGAAGGTCAATCTGAAAGAGATAATGGACACTTTCTCTCATCTCTACTGCATCCAGGATTACCATTACTATCACAATGTGTATTTTAATTACATATATTTTGTTAATGGTGCTTTATTGACTGAATATTAGGTATTTGGCACTTTTCTGAGCAACACGTTAGCTCTGCACTCAGTCCATGCTTCTAAACATAGCTATGAGTTACGTCTGAGTGCTGAACTGTATAACTGACCTTGTGTTTTCTCATTTTGAAACAAAGTCATGTTGTCTCACACTTCCTGCTCTTGTGCAAAACCATTTCACAGTCAACCACAAGGTTCCTCACTCTTCTTTTATTCATTGCAATGCTGAGCACACACACAACTCATCCACACACTTTCTACCAATCTCAGTCATAACCAGTTATGATAAATGCATCCACCTTCACATCTTACTGGGCGTAAACCTCATTAACCCTTTTCTTGATTGCTGTGATTTGTGGCAGCATGGCTCACTGTTATGAAGCTTATGTGTACATGACAGCATCCAGCTGAAGAGCAGGGGGGGAGTTATGACGGGAGCTGATAAAAGAGCAGCAAACATCAGCTGACACACGATAAATCAGACACCCACTCCATCCTCCTCATCACCGCTGGGCCCTGGCTGAACTGGCATTTGGTTGCCAGGGAACACAGACCAAAAATCACCCACAAACCGGTGCTCGTTTTTAGGAGGACATATGGTATTGGCAGTGAATTTTAAGGCTCAAGAAATAAGCTAATACTCAGGACTAGTGTCTTCTTTTAACATCGATATGGCTTTAGTGATACATGTATTGCAGAAGTTAATTGGTGGTTCAACAACATTCAGATATGATGATGCTCCAACCCAAATGAGCCAGATCAGCCTGAGGTCTTTTGCCAGGTTTATATTGGCTGTTACAGCTTTTAATGTAATAAATTAGCTCTTTTTGCCATGGCTCAGGTTCAGGATTTCAAGAGGTGGTTGTTTTTTTAAACAACTATTGAATATTTTATATTAACAATGGAAAAGATTACTAAGGGTGTTTTCAAACCTGCATTCTTTAGCTTGATTGAATCAGATTCTGGTTAATATCCCCCTTTGGTACACTTACTTTTGGAAAAACTGAACACAGCAATCATACTAGGGTGCGGACCAGAACAACTGCACTGAGGACCTTTAGAGGAAGTGGTCCCAGTCTGGTCACAAACAAATTCTGGATAAATTCACTTGTGGTAGGAACATGATCTGACCTCAGTCTCTATAAGTGTGGGCTAAACAGCTGCCGCTGCCAGGTCTGCTTTGGATTTTGGGATGCAGATGAGCAAAATCAACAGTTGCTAACAGCTAGCCAGAGAATTAATCGAAATCCGACCTGGACGAGCAACAAAGTATGTTGCCTTCTTGATATTTTGGCAAACAGGAGATTCTTCAGGTCCATTTTTCCTGTGTTTACATTCTCAAATCTAACCAACGAGGGGACTGAAAGTTGTCACATGGCTTTTAGTGAGGCATTATGAGTCGCCTTGATTTTTTTCTGTGTGACCGAACCAAGAGGAAACAAGAGTAACAAGTTCATCAACTCATCCACTGACCAGAGCAAACAAACTATTCCTCAGCTCTGTGGAGCATTTTAGCATCTTTCAGCTCATTGTTTTGGTTTTAAAACCGCAACTTTACCATTTTGGTTTAGTCTCACCACAACCACAACCTCGTTTGCAGCCACAGCAGGCAACTGTTGGCGGTAAAAAACTCACTGTACTCTACCTTCACAGCATTATAATTACAACAGACAGACAATGTTAGCAACAAATGAATGCTGATGTTCTATATCCGCTAAATGTGTAAATACGTAACTCTTTGCTAACACATTCGCCATATGAACTTCATAAGGTGATAATATGTCAGTGCTGTGTTCAGTCAAACATACAGTAAACAAATGTAGCAAATGCTGATGATGAAGTGAAAAAATGCCCCCATGTATGTTTTGTTAAACTGTGATTCACTTCATTGATTAGTAATGTAACAAAACAAATGCATAAATTCAGCAAAAAAAGTAAATCTAATCTCCAGTGTACAGCTTGTGAGCTATTACAGACTAGAATGCTAACATCAGAGGTGGTGATGGTGTGACAAGCACCACCAGGTGGTCGGAAGTGGCAAGACAGTGACTTCTTGTGTTGCCTGGCAGAATTTTGGGTCTGCATCACAGGTGTGGTAAGGTTTGTGAGCCTTGTTTACTGTCCCCAGGGCCTGTTTTAGATTTCTATTGAATTAGTGATGGTGCTTCGATGTGACAGTTCTGGCCCCCTCCCAGTTCATAATGTACTTCTCTCTCTTGACATTGTCTGAGATGCCAAATACAAGTTCCTTTGTGCGACTGTGTCTCCTCACACTCATCTTTATGTTCTGTCCTTCGTGTTCCAATGTCTAAGCCTGTCTCTCCAATGTATGTATGTTGTATTGCATGAGATCTCATGGAGGAGGACACTTTTTTACAAGCAACTGGTGCAGTCTGATTTTGAATCTTAAGTTTTATTTTGTTTATAGCCTGTATCAGATAATGAGAATGTGAGGGCGAGTCTTGGCATCTGAGTCTCAGCATTATTACTTTGCAATCACTCTTGCTTACTCATGTTGCAATACTCCAAGAAACTGACAATTATGAATGTATTTCAAACACACATACACATATCTATACACACACATATATATATATAATACATTTTCTGAGCCCACACACTATGGTACAAAAGGTGCAGCTACAAAAACAGATGAAACTGATTTTCTTATTGTATGCTAGAATATGTAAGGAGCAGTTGGTGTGAAGAGCATATTGAGGACTCACCTGGGTGCCAATGAGCAGGTAGGGAACACTGGGTGCATACTCCTGCAACTCGGGCACCCATTCTTCACGCACATTCTGGAAACTGGCAGGGTTAACCACCGAGAAGCAGATGAGGAAGACATCGGTCATCGGGTAGGACAACGGTCTCAGACGGTCGTAGTCCTCCTGGAAAAGGATTGTAGGTTAACATTCTGGGTCATAGGAGTATGAGAGGTCACAATGGCGGGGAAGAAAGGAACCAATGAGTAGACATGATTCATTTCTGGCTCTTCAAATTTGAGAAATTATTATTCATGAATTATTAAAGCATATAAAAAATGAACTCCAAACACAGACAGACTTTCACTCTTCACTGGAGCCAGGAAAGTTAGGAAAGAGGACTGCAAACTTATTCTGTGCTCATCCAGCGGTTTCTTCCACACACACACACACTGCCAAGCTCCTCGGCTGTTTCATACAAACGATGAGCAATTTTATGACAGAAATGATACTCATAAAAAATGTCAACTGGATTTGAGTTATGAAGAGAAAAGAATGTGAAGAAGATGACCTTCACTTGAGAGTTGCTTTCTTTTTCGCCCTCCCTTTCTGACAGAGACAATTAGGGATTGTTTTTCATTTGCAGTCCTTCAATGCAAACTGAGCACAAGGCATCGCCACAAGACACAGAAAACCAGACACACTGCCATCTCCGATATTTGTGTGGTGTAAATGCCTAATTCACACACGCAAGACTGTCCTTTGTGCGCCAGATCAAGAGCTCCTTTGTCCTCACCAAAGATAAACCCTTTTGACAGAGTGTCCGACTTGCACACATATGAATATTCACAACCTATCTCACTTCTTCTTCTGATGATCTCTGAGTGATGGCTGCACACATCGGGTTGGCTTTCAGCAGCTAGTTTGAAGAAACAGGGAATCAATGGATCTCCAGTAATTAGATATGACTCAACCAGACCAACTCGGACCAAGTGAATCAATCTCACTCTCTTGTCTGGGAAATTTATCGTCAACATCCCTGAAATCAAAGCAAATTGGATACAAGGTCTCAATACGCCAGAGATAGTTGCAATGGGACGAGCAAGCTCTGGCATGACAGTCTTTCATTCTGATGCCATCAGCAAGTCCTGCTTTCTGCCAAACACACACGGCACAGTCCAATACGATCAAACTGTTACAACCCCTGAGACAAGTCTTTCTCACACAAATGGATTAAGGAAAAATGGATATGCAAATGAGCTGAATGTCAGAGGATTCCCCACACAGCACTAGATCATCCAGGCAAGGGTGTCGTTCCTTTTTACTGGCTGAATAATGAATTTAAGATATACCGACTTTATATTAGACAGGAGTAGATGATGAAAACAGTGCACAAATCACACGCCTGTGCTCGTATTGTAGATGACTCAGTGGAGTGGGTCAAGTGGATATAATTCAAAATTGTATGAGTTGTTCATCCTCTTATTTCCAAATGAATGCAGTATTTCACAGGTTTTCACAGACCTGGCTCATACAGGACTTTCAAATAATTCTGAGTGGCTGCTAGAGGGTCGGGGATTGTCATGTGGGATGATGTAGTGTTTTGTAAGTTAAGTGACTTCCCTGTGACAGACAGTTTATCTGACGCTATCTGAACTTCCTGATGTGAGAAATCCATTATGAGTGCCAACCATCTGTGCTTACAGCAAGCTGAGAGAAACGATAAGGATGATTTCTAAACACAACTGAAGTGAGGTGAGCCGAAGCACCAACCCGAAGACCTCGACATGAACGAAATGATCTGATGCTGAATTTGTCGACTGTCATCAAACACTGTGGAGTTGCATTAGGGGAAATGTAGGATCCAGTGTGTTTGAAACTTGACCCATACTAGAGAGTAAAAGTCAGGATAGCTTCAATTTTGACCATTCTTTCTTTAACCTGTTTCTTATGAGTCCCACAACATCATGGAAATACAATACTAAATTGCTTTAATATCTCTGGGTGTATAGGTCATTGTGGGAAATGGTGCAGAGCAATATTGGACTTTTACATGTTTTTGCTATGGATGTATAAAGAGAACTGGATACAGCGTTGGAGGCAGGGCGCCTTTCATTTCTACGAAAGTTGCTCAATGCCGCATGAAGCCAAAAGAGCCACTTCCTGCTGTAAAGAAATTACTCGGATGAATACATACTGCATGGGCTCTTCTAGACTTTCCAAATGTTATTGAACCCAGTGGATCAAGTTTTGATAGTGAAACGAGTCATTTCGTGGGGATTGTAATGCTCAAAAAAATGTATCCACCGTTTTACAGCCTCTCCTTTTCCCGTATTTGTGTGCAAGAAAAATGCTTTTTGGGCCCCTGTTGGAAGTTGTAATTATATGGTTTGACCACTATGTCAAATTGGCTTCAAAGCCTGGCACATTTCCTGAGGCCTTGGTTTTTCGCATCAATGTGATAAAGTATGACTTATCAGGTATTTAATTCACTGGATTCACTTAATGCACTGGATGCCAGAAACATCTGGTTATTTTATCCTTTAACAACTACTCAATTGATTGTACAGAAAATGTATTATATCGCGATATATATGAATATCACAATATACCAGAGCTTCTCGCAGCTTTTTTAGTAAATAAAATGTTATTTTCTGATTGTTTCATAGCAGTTACGTTCTAAAGCACAAATAAACATGTCCATACCTGCGCACAACCCTGTGTGACGGTGCTGCATTGCTGGATTTGGTGTGAATGCAGCCGAAGCACACGCTTCATCCTGTCCGCTGTGGCGTCTCTGCTCTGTGTGTGTGCATGCGTGTACGTATGTGATTGGAGCTCAGCCCTGTCCTTGGCCTAACAAACCCAGAGACCTGTTATCTTTATACATCCATGACATAAACAGAGAGCAGAGGACAGAGATGGAGACAGCAATGTAACCTTGTCGCTACACTACGAGTCCTGACCTCACACCCTGCACACTGTTACTGGCTGGGGGCTTCACACCCACTGCCCAGAAGCGTCCCACACACAGCAAAATAATAAGAAAATACAGGCAGAGGGCAGAGTCTCTGTAGATAAATACAATGCAACACACTTCAAGCTGGTCATAAATGATGATTGAGAGGGATTACTTTTGTATGAGTCTATACATTGTTGGGTTTTTTTTTTAGGAAAATCCCGCATAGTATACCTTTAACAAGTGAGGCGACTGTTTAAACCATCATCTAGTAACTACATTGATAATGAGGTGAGATGCGTCAGGATCTTTCTGATTCAGCTCAACAGGTAATTAATTGATTGATCACATAGTATGTTCGTTTTGAGGTATTTACAAGTTGGGAAAAGTAGAGCTTTTAGAAGAATTTATTCATATTGCCCACCCTTAGATAAAATACTCTATCACAGTATATAATTCCCTATTGTGAAATCAATATATAGCATATATTATAGTATATTCCCTTAAAAAATCAAACTACTGTTTCTAGGTTCAAGAAAGAACTCTCATCTTCAGCTGAGAAACTCCTGATACTGAAAAACAGTCACAAAGAAATGTCTGTTTTGGCCCATCAATCAAATTAAATGCCTGAAAAATCAAAGTATTTCATCACAGCAATCCAACATTCCCATGAATCTAATTTTGCCATAAACCACAGTGATTTGCATCACTGCCAACGAATACAACCAGACATATTAGACCTCTCAGATACTACTTTTATGCAGCTCATTTTAACCTGTTTTGAAGAACATGTATCAGTATATAGTGAATTTGATGTTACATACACTATGTGCTCTCCTCTGTACCCTCATACACTATATATCTGTCACATGGGATCAAGTACAATGTGTGTTTGTGTGTCTTTGTGTGCTCATGACCTTTGCTTGCACAAGTGAATCCTCCGATCCTCCGGAGAGCCCCAGAGATAAAGGAACACAGTGTAAGCCACTCAGCAGTTTACTGTAAACAGGCCGGGAGCTTCTCTGAGACCCACCTCTGCCTCTCACACGGTTTCCTCAGTACACCCCTGACACATTACCAAACACAGTATGCCTGCTAGCCACTCGGAGTGTACACACTGTGGCAGAGACACACAGTGTGTACTCCTACATAGCTTCGATACTCGGTCCAGAAATGTTTACACTCATGCTGCTGTTAAGGTGCTCTCTTCGGATAAAACTTTCCATCTGAAGTATGTCACAGACTTTTATTAGAACAGTCCATGAGTACATCACTGCAACATTGCATAACAGTCTTTCCAAGATAGTCAGGAGTGTACAGTAAATATGACCGGTGGAAAGGGAAGAAAGGAATAACAGAGAAAGAAGGAAATTAACACTAACTTCTCCCCATACATGTCCATACATTTCCATCATGGCAAAGCTTGGCATACTAATTCTGCCACTGTGTGAGCTCCACTGTGTGCTGTTGACTCAGTGACATATGAGTGCTATGATATCAGTGAGTCATTCCCTCCTCCAATGCCCCCCCCCCCCACCCCTTCTCTACGGTTCTCTCCTTTCTGTCTTTCTCCTTTTCTACTCCAATCGCCTCCTCGGGGCTCTATAAACCGGCTATGTCAACAGAGTCAGAGACGCCTGTTCTAACATGGCCGCCAGGTGGGAACACAAGCCCAGACACAGACGCTTTTATTCACAAAGTTCTGTCTCTGATCTGCAAATCTGCACATTTTGCAGAACCGGGATTGAACCTCGGGAATAAAAAAAAGCTATTTATGCTCGTGTCATTTTTTAACTAGCCCTTTAATAGTGATTAATGATCGCTCGAGCGCTGATGCACTCTGTCTATTCATGTCTGTATGGTGGGAACATCCTGCTATGCTCCATTCAAAAATCTGACAGTTTATTGTTACCATGAAGGGCCGTTAATGGCAGTGGCACATATACTGCACATGGTAAAACATAAATGAAGACATTTTATGACTCATTAGGAGCAGCAATCTAATTTCATATCCTTTTAACACCGCCTCCACTCTTCTTTTATGAAAATATTACAACACTAAAATACATTACTTAGGTGGTAGAGATGATCCAGAGTTCAAAAGAGTATAGTGCAGAAATGACTAATTAAAGGGGAATTCCAACAATTTTACACATAAATGTTCCCTCAGCACAGACAGTACTACCTGTGAAGTTATATAATGTCCTCTGTGCCTCTGGAGGAGCTTTGTCAAGTCTCTGATGATGTCATCAGGGTTTATCTCAGCTTGAGGACTACAGATTGTTAAAGGAAAAGGCCGACAATATTCTATATGTTTCCTATTGTCAATAAATCCCACAATGAGATCAAAACCAACAATAAACTGATTCTACTAACAACTATTTTCTGTGTATCCATGTATGTCTTATTCCTCTGTGCCATAGAGCTCCATTGTTGTCCAAAAACTATTAAAAACACATCAGTAAGCCACATCGTCGCACTGGGTGACATGTTCCTTCATTACCATAAACACAAACAGTGTTGTTTATTTTGACTCAATCCCACATACACTGTCTGGCTGCCGTAAATACCCACTAAAGCACTAAATATGTATTAGTCCACAGCTGGAAATAGTCACCAACAAACACACTATTTCCTCCTGTTTCAGTAATGTTTGCTAAAAACTACAGTACCCAGCTGTTTCAGTAAATTAAATTAATTACATTATTGTTTCAATAAAGTGCCAAATTAACCCTTTAACTCTTTTCTGTTATCTGTAATATCACTGTTGATTGAATAGATTCAGGTTTGGACTGTTGCACAGACAAAGCAAGCAATGTGAAGTCATCAAGGGTTCTCAGAAATTGCAATGCTCATTTTATAGACAAAAAGATGGATTTATGACAAAAATATGGACAGACTATTCAATAATAGTAATAAGCATTGCTCTAAAGAAGTTCACCAGGATGTTCTCACCATACATGGCAACAGATATTTGGGCGATTCAAAAGTATGAACTCAAGCTGAAAGTGGGACCTGAGCCATGTCTGGTATTTCTGTTTCTCTGTGTGTGAGCAGCTGAGTGGTGACAGGCCCCCAGCTGGGTAAAACCGTTTCCAGTCTCCCCCCTCCAACACACACCCCCATCCCCACCTGCCGCCCTGCTGGGACTGCTAAGGGTCACTGGGCCACATTGGTCTGATGAGTCAAAAAAGAGAATAGTCACCAGACTACACCAAGCACTGAGGAGAGAGGGGGTAATGGGTGAAGTCAAGTGGTAAAAGGGGTTACAGGATGTGCAGTTGAGTGTGAGGGTATTTGAAGGGGGTGAGCAAATGAGGAACAGTCCAACAACAAAGTGGGGGTTAATAGGGCAGTGGGACACAGATCCCGCTGGGTCCCAACTCATCAGTTCCTCCCTCAAGCATCTCCATGGGTACCACAGCACTTAGCATCCACTTCCTGCTTCCTTTTGCTCCTCCTCAGGCAGAGATGCTACGTTTTCTTGAGTGCAGCAGCAGCAGAAGAATGAATGAATAAGTAAAGACTTTCCCCTCTGTTCCCTCGTCACATTCAGCAAAACAGACTTTGCAGACCTTCCATATGGAATAATTCAATAGGCAGCGCCTCGGGGAGCGACGTGGCAGCGCGCAGACAATAGCAGGCAGGGAAGCTGTATCAACAGCAGACAAAGCACAGTGGCGCTCAGCTCAATGCCGAGCTGTGATTATATGGCCCTGACATGTAACACGGACGTGACAGCGTGGAGTCGTATCCGATGAGGGCACGACGGCGGCGTGTATCTGTAAAGCTGCTGATATCCTTGTGGAACAGCAAAGCATTGTGGGAGCTCCAGCCATGCCAAGAATATAAATATTACAGGGAGCTTGACGCCAATCGAACATGTGTAGCGCAGGCCAGAGGTGGAGATAATGAAGGGCGAGTTGTGAATTGAAGCTGAACGACGGAGAACGAAAGGGAAAGGAAAATGAAACTGAGACGACTGAATTTATCCACTTTCTGGGTAATTCCACTGCCCCCCCCCCCACCCCCACCCCATCCTCCTTCCTCACTCTATTTGCCTCCCCCCATCTGTCTCTCTCTCTTCCTCTTTCTGTCTTCCTCTCACTCTCTCTCCCCCTCTCTCTTTGGGGCGCAAGTCTTTGATCAGATGCTGAAGCTATAAACATTACCAGCTGGCCTTGTGCTCCACATAAAGAGGTCAGCCGAGCCGGGGGTGGAGGGGCTGCATTTTGAAGCGCAGTAACTCTACTCTCAGCGGCCGGCGGCACCCGCGGCCGACATCTGGGAGAACTTCTCCATTTCAGAGACACTCTGAATCAGCTAAAAACAAACCCGCCTCTGACACACATCCAATCAAACACGCCAGAATAGACAATAAGGTTGTGTTCCTCTTTTTACAACCGAGTAGTAACACTTCTACCATCTGTTTTCTCAAGACAAAAATATATAACACAGCCACAGGTAGCTGTTTGGGTGGAAAGGCGGAGGGAGGGCGGCTGTGATTTGCTATTCATAGACTCGAGCATTTAGCATTCATGAATGAACAGAACAGAGAAACGGCTGAATATTCCCCAGCTGACCTTTCGGCGTTTAGTTTTTGTCTTTCCGATGAACAGATCAAATGTCTGATTGTGAGAGATTCTGACTTCACACGGTTAAATGTGGTCCTGAGGAAAGTGTTAACTACTCAACATTTAACATGTGTTCATTTTTAGGTTGTTGGAAAGACAGGAGGCTAAAGGTCTTGGCGCAGAGAATAAGTGCATCACTATTGACAAGTCTTGCAGTGTAGCTGACGGGAGTCCAAACTTAAAGGTGCTCTGTGGAGTTTTCTTGTAAACAAAAAAAAAGTTATGTTTACATTCAGTGTTAGCAAAATGCATTGTATATACTCTTACAGTCAAAAAAACGTGCTAGCCTGCAGTCTTCTTCCTCACTGCCTTTGTTGGCTCGTTGCTACATTTTTTGCGCATATCACTCTGTCCATACAAACAAAATAGGGGCCCACTTGTAAAAACATTACTCCACAGCACTCCTAGTGGTCAAAAAGTCCACAGACTACCTTTAACCTTCTTGCTTTTAAAATCAAAACAACTCTGAAACTCACTAATCATTTACTCAGTTGGTCTACAAAATGTCAGGAAATAGTGAGAAATGCCCGTCAGTTTCTTAGACCACAAGTTGACATATTTAAACAGCTCATTTTGTCCGAGCAACAGTCCAGTTCCCAAACATATTTAGTTTGCAATCATAGATAACTAAGAAAACCCATTGTAAGCCTAGAAGCAGTAAAATTTTGTCTTTTTCTGTTTTTTATTGTTGATTAATTAATTGTTCAGTTCTATTCTAACTGCCTAATATTTCATACACAGAGTTTTCCATAAGCGCTGGCTGTCCACAGATGGCCAGATTAAAACATTTCCAGCCGACTACTTTCTTACTGTTTTTTTTTTCCTCATAGCAAGTTGCTTCTCACCTTATTGATGTAAGGTGCCTTGCATCCAGCTGAGTGGAGCCTACGTCAGTGAAGCGAAAGCTAAACTGTCACTCACTGCTTGTTTGTGTCGTGTTTGTCAGTCATATGAGGAGTAGGCAGGACAAGTAATGAGGCCACAAATTTGCTGGCTTTGCCAACTTAAGTCCAAATGGTTTACTGCTTGTTTTCAGCAAACTAAATAGACACATGGCTTTTTGTTATTGTGAGCTACTTTGCACGCTGATTGTATCACACTGATATATTGACGTGGAGTGCTGTTTTAGAACTTGTTTGTCTTGCTCGCCTATTGCTTTTAACGTCAGTCATGCCACTGAAAGGTATCTAACTCTCTTGTATTATAATGTCTAAAAACAACTAGACCTGTGTTATATATTCTGTTTAGTTGTGTACTTACATTATCCCAAATGTTACCAACAATGGTCAAACCCAGAGAAAACTGTATTATTTTCACCCAGCTGGACAACTTTAGTCCATAAAAGTGGATCTACTGGTAGCAAATGATACAGGGCCTTTCCAATACTCTGTACTCTGTACTGCCACCCTCAATGAGCTTGTGTCTGTTGTGTGTGTTTCCTCTGTCTGTGTGTGTGTGTGTACACTGGCTCTTCTGCTGAGTGGAAACATTATTGTGTGTGTATGTGTAGGCCATCACATTTTCAGTAGAGTTTTAACTCTTGCCCACTGAATGGCACATTGTAAAGAAAAAGCCCAGGCATTAGGCAGCCCTATTAACAAACCTGTGACATCACTACTGGACATAGGAGCCCTGTTCTCCACATAATAGAACTATTGAAACCCCCTCACTACCATCACTGTCCATGGCACACCAGACTCTGGCAGTAAACCCATGTGCGAAAACCATCACCTGTTGCAGCTTAGTGTTTGGCCTGAATATGAAGCCTGTGGGCGTGTTGGAGGCACCGTCGGATAGTTATTGGTCCCAGGAGCACATGGAGAGACCGAGATAGAGATAGAGTGAGAGACAGAGAGAGTGTCTATGCATGTGTGTGTGTGTGTATGTGTCCTTGACATGCTTGGCACCTGGCCAGAGTAAAAAATAAACTGTACCTGACCAGCTGTGTCGTACAGTCCCAACAAGTACTGCTTCCCCCCGACGTTGACACTCACTGCAAGGAAATGACAAAGAGCAGTTGAGAGGAGGAAGGAGAGAGGGGTGAGGGTGGGGAGGGGGAGCAGAAAGGGAAGGAGGGAGGGAGGGAGGGGAGGGGGGCTCAAGGTCCCCAACCCCTCTCTGCTATGAAGAAGGCAAACAAGTGGTTTTGATTATAGCAACAGATGCAAGCCAATGCAGTTAGAGAAAGAGTGGCAGAGGAAACAGGGAATTCAACTCAGGCATTATTCTATACATTATCTCCTCTCTTATTAGGTTTTATTCTGTGAAACCATCACAAAACACAGCACAGCAGCAGTTCAGCATGTCATGTTGTTATTATTAGACGCTCATGATAGAGAGAATATTAGAAGAATTGTATTCCTACCTGCATAATGATCAAAGACTGTGGGCACATACTCCTCGGGAAAGGCGTCATTGGCATAGCTCATCAGAAGACACGTTTTGCCCACTGCACCGTCTCCAACCACGACGCATTTTAACATGATAGTACCGGTTCCGTTAGCCATGATCCCGACCTTACCATCATCATCATCGGCCCGACGCCCTGTTTTCCCGACCTCCTCCTCTTCCCCCTGCTGCTGCTGCTGCTGCTGCTGCTGGGCGGTGGTGATCCCCGCACGGCGGGCATCACCAGCGTCGGAGGCGGACTGCGCGGCTCACCGAGTCGGACTGGAACTGCATCTTTTCCCCCTCCTCCCCACCACCGGTTACGGTACTCCCAAATTTGGTCGTGAAGGAGTTTTCTTTCCACTGCTGACACAATTAACAGAACACTCCACCTCTGGGAGCTGTTAATGCGGTTTCTCTTAGCCAAGAAACGACCTTCTTCTCTCCGAGAGCTTCCGCCGTCGGTGCTCAAGCTGCTGCCTGGTCAGTCGTGTGTGCTCCCCGGTGTGCCCCACGCCTGTGCGCTCGCTCCCTGGCGCACTGTGCTGCTGGTGGACAAGGTGGGTGCGCTTGCTGGAGAGGCGGAGCTTCGGTTTGAAACCAAGGGGCTCTGGATAAAGTACACTCCGCCTGCTGGGGATGTGTAGACCAAAGACTTTTCATGTCAAAAATCACATCAGTATTAGGGTGATCAATATTATACAAGCATAGGAATGCTGTTAGACCCTAGAGAGGCTAGTTGAAATATTAGGAGGACACTAACAGTTATAGGTGATAACTGAGGAAACTTAACAGCATTCTGAAAGGTCAGAAACTTGCCAGTGAGTAGGACTACCATACACACCAAACCCAATAGCCTATGGATACATTAACATTATGAAACATTATGAGGGTGTCATACTAAAAATATGCCCAAAGATAAGCTGCCACTCAAAATTCCTTCACTTTAGTTAGACATGCATTTGTCCTATCCATAGATTCCAGCGTAACATGCAATATACACCACCCGTTTGTTTACAGTGTTGTAACTTGAGTCTGACTCTTAAGTCATAAACATTTAAGGTACACATGACTTTGTGGTTGAGGAGATGAATAGGTGATCTTTCCTCACTGTGCAACTGTATCTGTGTGTGCGTGTTACTCTATGTGTTTAGGATGGATGGGATATGTGAGATGGGACCAGGGAGCTGCAGATGGAGACACCACGGGAGGAGATATGTGTTTGTGGAAGAAGGAGGGGAGATACAGAGATTTGACCTCCGTGGTGCAGTCGGCCAGGTGTGGGCTGTCTCCTTGAGTTAGTGTACTCGTAACCATCTTAATGAAGCAAGTCTCTCTCTACAAATAGAAAGGAATGAGCACACATGCATATTATTTTCCTGTCTCTGCTTCTCTGTCTGCTCTCTTGGCCAAATGTTCCTTAAGTGAGGGGAACTCCAGGGGCCCAAAGAAAGCTCCAGGGGATCCCAAACAAATTATTACATTTTGCAAGGATGAAATCTTCGATTACAGTTCTGCTTCTTAATACACATTTGTTCATAGGTCCTCAATATTCAAGTATGGGATCCTCCAAATTTCTCCTTTTATTATCAGTTAAAATCTAAATGCTTGAATAGCTGCAAAAAACATGTCACCTGTTATAGTATTACTGATACTCACTCACTACCCATTTCTTTTAAAGATGTAAAACATATCTTACATATCACACACAGTTTTGGTTTGTTTAAACCAGACATGTGGTCATAAATTGCTGGCATGTTTAGTCTGAATCACGGTGTTGGCACATGTTAATGTTAATGTTAATGCATTTTCTGATCATGACTCAGTCACTATCTTCATGCAGTTATCTGTCAGCAGAATCAACAAGATATTGTGTATCAATGACAACTTGTATCATGTAACACATTTCCCTGAAACACCAGCTACATGATAATCAGCTCTTTGGAACCACAGCAGACAGGAAACTGGACTTCTTCACATCATGGTCTTTGAAAAGCTATAAAAACATGAGTAACATGAGTAAAATAAAAGTTAAAATCAAGCATTAAAAAAAGAAGAATAGCTGAGAAAAATGCAATTAAGACTCATACAATATATGTGAATTTATATATTTATTAAAATAGCAGTTTATTGTATAATTTCAATATAGTGGCAATACTTATATTTTGGTTCTAATTTTTCACACTTTCCTTCTCTTTCTGGCTTAAACTCATCTCCTACAGTGTCCTGCTATAGGCTGATCTCTTGGTTGATGATCCCTAGACGGCTGTGTGCTGTCCAATCAGCTGCAGGGGGCGGGGCCGAGGATTCTCCTGCTATCATCACATTTGACAGCTGCTGCAGCAGCTCACATGACCAAACAACAATTACCTCATACATGTAGTACTCCCACTGAAGGTGTTGCATTGGAAACACTGCTCCCTGTACTGGGCTGGGCAGGCCAGCAACAGGGGGGGCTTTCATCTGAAATGATACAACTCAGCATCCTGGGATCTAAAGGGATGATGTAAAGACTCCAAACATCAATCACTGCGATATCACTCAAGCATTCCCACAGCTAGTAGTGTGTTGTTTAATATAAAAGGTAAGCTATAACCCCAGGCAGTTCTCATCACAACATAAACCACCACTGGTTTAAGAGCAGGTATATATCTATACCTCCATTTTAATTGCTCATCCTACTCACTCTGACATATATGACGACATGTTTAACCACTGATACCATTTGCCATGTCTATCACTAATCATATCTACACTTATGCTGTGTGAAAAGATGTCATGCAAGCCCACTTTATCTTAAATTCTAGTCAAGATCCGAAAGTTATTAATTCCACATGGGTATTAATATTAATAGGATGAGTCTTTAAAATGATAAGACAGATTTTGTCAGATTTTGTCTGATGTGGTCATGTAACCATAAAAAATGTATTCAGGATCTGAATATTTTACTCAGTGTGACATAATGTTGCTGAAGTGCTTGACCAACCAGACACAGAGTCTGTTTGTTTTCAAACAGGGTGGAAAAATATCTGTGGAGTTACTTGAGGTGAAATAAAAAGAGGATATTAGGATTTAAAAGGTGGATAAACTTTATCACACAAATTAAAAGCAGGTTATATTAAGTGTGTTTGCATTTGGTCTTTTCTACATTTTTGCCTACATGGACTGTGTGTTTGTTTTACTATTTTGGGGGGTTTCATGACATTATTGCACTAAATGATATTTTACTGTACTGATATGTTATATTCCTAAAGGGATTTACAGTCTATGAATGTACCCAGCCCACCGACAGATGTTTTACAAACATTCATGGTCCCCAGAGGATGAACCCTACTAGTGACCCAACCCACCGCTTTATCTAGCATCACCTGTATGTCAAAGTTTTTGGTCAAATGTCTCAACAACTATCAGATGGATTATTTGCCAAGAAATTTGGTAGAGATATTCATGGTACTAAAAGGATGAACCCTAATGACTTTGGTGATCCCCTGACTCTTCATCTAGTGCCACCAGTAGGTCAAAGTTTTCACATATCTGGTGATTTCACCTGTAGTTTATTCATTTTTGTTTTGAGTGAAATATCTCAACATATACATACATTTTGGTAAACACATTCATGGTCCCCAGAGAATGAAATCTTCAGACTTTGGAAATCTACTGACTGGTGCCACCAACAGGTTGACATTTGTCATTCAGGTTCAAATGGTCAACTGTTGGATGGATTATCACATAATTTGCTGCAGACATTCATGGACTTTGTTAACTAATTTTTCATCTATAGTGCCATCATTGGGTCAAAATTTCATTGTGTCCAATACTTTGGTTCAACTATCTAACTATATGGTTTTCTTTACAGTTAGGATTACAGATTTACAGAACCACTATGGTTGTAAACTCCTATAATCATCCAACCAAAAGAACTAATCAGAAATGAAGGCCATTTGATTGAAAAGTGTCATCCTTACATCATCATATAATGAGTGATAAAGCATGAAATGGACTTATTCTTCAGTCTCACCTAAATCACATAATAAGCGCAACCTATTTCTTTCAAGGAGACTATTAAACCTTTGTGTGGCTAGTGTTAGTGTACCTGAACATAACTTTGCCCATAGGGATCATTTACCTTTGGTTAAATCCTGCTTCACAGTGAGGAGCCTTTTATGAAGCAGAATTTTGTATTTTATTGAGCTTTTTGAATTTTGTATCTATGGTCCATATGTTTTTTTCAATCTCTTATGCCACAGCATGATGACAACATTACTATCATATTACTGAAGGGATTTATCCATGTAAATCTTGTATTATTTTAAATGACATTTGGTGAAGGGCACATGTTGTGTTCGTGCAGCGTATATGGTTTATGTATTAGGTTGCTGCAGTGTGGGTTAGTGCTGGAGGGTACCAAAAGACTTTGCTGCCCAGGAATTCATTAGTGAGCTGCTGACCTTATTTCCCATGTGGATGACATTTAATATCAACTATCTATTTCTGTATGGAGCTAACTTTAAAGGTGGCAGCTTCAATAGAATATATTGGTTTGCAGCATTCTGCATCTCAGCATATTCACCTGTAAACAAAACATGTAAACACAAGACATTTCTCTTCACTTTGTGTATTCTCAATAGAGACAACGACATTTGAATGAATATGAAATTGTGTTTATGTGTATTTTATGCACTCTGAATGAATATGAATCAAAATAAACATATTCAATAGTATAGTTTTACATCAGTCTATTTACAGAGGACTGCAGTCTGGCCAGCAAGCAGTTTGCTGTTCTATTCTGGGAAAGGCAAACAAATGTAAGAGCTCCTGACTCCCATGTCTCCTATCCAGTTTCCAGATACTATCTTCTAGATTGTATAGTATGAGCACACACACAGACACACACACAAACACGCGCGCATACACACACACACACACTTCCTCCTTGTCACTGACCAACATCAATCACAGTCTGGACGTGCAAACTGAGGATGAGGCGGTAGACGGGAGAGAGTGACGCAGTGCAATCACAAAGAGCTCAGATGAGCTCCTAAATTAGAGTGTGTAGCCGGTGTGGACTCCCTGGGAGGGTTTGGTTAAATTACAGGCCATATTTTTAGTGAAGGCTAGGCTTCATCCTCTGGAACTGCCAGCAGCTGAGGACCATCACTCACACGCCTGTCTGCCCCCAGTTTGTTCAACACTGGGGCTGTGAACACTGTGTGTGTGTGTGTATGTGTGTGTGTGGTGAGCAGAAGTAAAATGAGAGCATTCCTTAAAAACAATTTACTGTTTTATTGCTTTGCATGTGTTACAGTAAGTGTGTGTGTATGCTTGGATGTAATTACAAATAATAACTCACCATCCGTGTTCAGCCTAAGGAGTTTGATAATCATTTTTTGGATCGTGTGTCTGTGTCTGTGTGTGTGTGCGTGACAGACAGAGACAGAGACTTCATGTAGACGTCTGCAGGGGAATGTGGGGCATGTCAGACATGTCGGTCATGCCAAAGTGTCACTAGACACCTCCAACCACAAACACACACACACACAACCGTCATCACATGATCTGCAGCTGATTACAAGCGAACGACAACATGTCTGGCTGATGGGAGAAGGGGATGGACTGATGTATTATTTAGTAACCCTGAAACACATGATACAGCGCATGATGTTATGTACTGCTTGTTGAGTGCTGGATTTGCTGTAATTGAGTGTAGTTTTAGAGGAAATGTTTCTATTGTGCAATCACTGCTGACCGTAACAAGATCAAGATGAGGAGATACACTTCACATCTTTCACAGATTAGCAGCATAAATATTTCTTTAAAGTGTGCATAATAGAGAAGATCCCATTTACACCAACATCTAAATGGTTGATGGAGGATGATATATTTCAGTGGTTGACTCACACAGATTTGGAACTATTAGAGGATCACGTCATACTTGGCTTAGTATACCAAACAAAATGAATTGAAGTGAGATACCGATCACAATAAAAGGAGTAACAACAACAATAATTGCCAAATCAACATTAATAATGCTTATAATAATAGAGGTGAGTGCCAAGACAAAAAGGGAAAAAAATATTAATGGCAATAATAGAATGAGAGAAAAACAACAGTCCACTGCTGGGTCATAAAAAAACATTTGGTCGCTTTAGCTGTGTGTTTAAAATCATACAATGTCCTTTAATTGAGAGACTGTGTAACAAAAAGGGCTGCAGTCCCTGCACAGCTCACACACTATGGGCATCAACACAATGAAAGTTGATAGTCAGCGCTTTAATCTCAGTCATTGTTTCATTTTAAGTCCAATGTGCTGGGCTGCAGAGCCAAAACAACAACAAAATGTCAGTTTTCAAATACTTATGAACTGCACTGTATAGCTGCATACAGTATTGCAGTTTCACCTGGATGCTATGTTATGCAGGTACAGTCACAGGTAGCAAAGATAGTCCATGTTGCTGATGGTGGCTGTCAGGGTGGGTGTGTTTATGCTATTTATGTAGGCCACACCTCACTAGCAGAGGTACAGGACGTTTATTAGATTATTAGATGACTGATTTAGAATATCCTCTACATTCTCACATACACCGTTGTATGTCCTCTTAAACTCCACTAGGACACCAGCGTCCTCAGATGACATTACTGTCTTTCAGAGGCTGTAGCAGGCTCAGTTTAAAAGGCTAGAGTGAAGTGATGATACTGGTATCACATGAAACTAGATGACCTAAGGAATCCATTGGTACCAACCATATCATGCTAGCTTGTCGGGAAGGGGAATAAATAGCACTCCAAGCAAGTTAGGCTAAATTTTGGTGAGGGAAAAACTGGCTTGGCCATTTCCAAAGGGTTTCCTTGACCTCTCACCTCAAGATATTTGAATAAAAATGGATTCTATATGTACCCATGAGTCTTCCCTTTACAGACCAATGCAGATTTGGGCAAAAACCATGCAGTTTTTTGTATGCAGTATAAGTGTGTTATTTTTGCCTATTCTAAAAATGGTATATTTGAATATTTCTGCATACTGGGGTCCCTAAACAGTCTTGGAATTGCACTAATTGGGTCTGACTGGAAAGCTGAGAGTATTATGGATTCAATGAGTCTAATTGTATTCATATGTGATGATGATAGTCCCCATAGTAGCCATGTCATTGTAGTGATACTATTTTTTGAAACTTGACTGCTCTGTATAGAATGACCTATTGTGACCTTTAGGGTAATCACAGCCTCATGAAACTTTACAACTACAAACTAGAGACCGAGAGCTTTCAAAGGATGTCTGGCTTTCATAGGTATATTGACAATAAGGGGGTATGAAGTGCTCACTATCCAATTGCTGAAAAATGCAGTTTACAGAAATCTCCAAATGTCAAAAGTTTTTGATACCAAATCACAGCATGAATCTTTCTATGGTGTTCCTCAAGGTCTTGGTGTCTTAATGTGGTGCTTTAGAGGGATTTTTGACCATTTTTATCAATTCTCAAGTGGTCAAAAATGGTTAAATTTCCACCAAATCTGTGTAACAAATGGTATCAACCCAAAAAATGCTGCAACAACTTATGAGACATAATAGAGCATATGAATGGCCATCATATACTTCCAAGTGGCAATTTAAAAAAGTAAACTAGGTGTGCTGTCCTGGCCTTTCTTATTCATTTTCACTACTTTAAGGATTCAGCACCCTGCTTTATTATTGTGAGTTGAGCGTGTTGTATCATATTTTTCATCATGTACTTCCATCCATATTGTTCTAAGCCCTTATACACTTTCAACTTTCAAAGTTTGAATATCTGCCTCACCAAAACACAATACTAGAAAACTTGACACACAGTGCTGAGCTGCATCTCAAGTTAATCTTCAGGTTCTTATTATATTACAAGAATATAACATCTCTGCCCAGCTGTGCGGCTGGAATAATTTAAAAACGTTGCATTGGAGGAAATCTTAGGATTTCAGAATCGTCTAATACTGCCGTTTTCTTCTGAATAGTCTTTGTTTACAGGAATTTGTGTGTAACAGCAAAAGCGTTTAAAGTCAGTCAGATTTAGATCCTGACTGACCCTGTCGCCTTGTATAAAGATTTCAGTGATTCATGAAGTTATCGCGGCTGTGTCACGTGCGTAAAATGCGCACAACACCTCTCTCAATTTGGAGACGCACCTATCGATCTCGCTGCTGCATGGCAAATCTGAGATATAGATTGAGTGAAAATGAAAATACCCTCTGAAAAGTATATAATAAATGAGCAGATATCAATATTAATTTGATACTACCTGAAAAAACAAAAGCAACAACTACTATGTCATGTCATGTTATAGTACATGTTATGGTTTGTAGTAGATACAGCCCTACAGGATGACCAGAGGGCAAAAGTTCAGACACTGTATGATGTCCTGATACACTCATAAATCAGATTACACCATCTCCATGTTTGTCCACTTAACCTTTTTAATGTTTGGTTGTTTCAGCTGACAGAGGAACTGGACGCTCCATTTAAAGAAGCTGGGGGCGAGTTGGCAGGGAAGACTCAGGGCAGTGACGCTCACACAGTGAAAGATTTTCACAATATTTAGCAGAGAGATCAGAGAGTGCCAAAAGAGTCCACAAATAAAAAGTCAAAACAATTAAAAATCATCTCAGTTTATGTTTTACTCATTGTCTTCAATGTTGTGTGTGGGGGAAAATTATATTAGCTCTGTGAAGCACCGTGACGTCTCAAACCACAATAATACAACAACCCAATTATGATGGCACACGATATATTTTATTGAGTTTAATTTATATTTTAGCAATCACTGAAATTCCTGCGCATCTGTGATGCTTGGTTTATCTGTTACAGAGACAACAGATGCCGTTATTGAATGGTTTCACTGATGGTACAATAAAATCTTTTCATTATTATCTGTCTATCTATCACATTTTGTTGTTATCTACTGTAAGGATAAGAGGACGTCTTCTATGTTCCAAATGTTTTACTGGACAAACCTGGGGTCTGTGTTTAACAGCTAAAGCCCTGAAGTTATCCCTGAAAGCCCTGAATGACAGTTAGACCCTGACTGATCCTGTCGCCATGTAGAAAGATTTCAATAATTAATTAAATTACCGCTGCTGTGCCACGTGCGTAAAATGCACACTCTAAATTTGGAGACGCACATATTGATCTCGCTGCTGCTGCATGGCAAATCTGAGATATAGACTGAAAATAAAAATACCATCTGAAAAGTTATTTATAAATGAGCTTGTAGTTTATTAGTCAAAATGTTTCAAAAGCCTGCAGATACAGTCTCTTCTATAAGAAGCTGTTTATATAAAGACCGAAACAAACTGAATGACTGAGGACGCAGTCAGAGCTAAACATTTCTTCATAGTTAGATGTGGATTTAATTTCAGTCCTTTTGCAGGTTGATTGGATGAAACTTTAGATCACAGAGGTGAGATGTGACTGTAAAAACAGTCGTGCACAAAATGGACGCCGAGGATTCCATGGTTGCTATGTTTGTCTCCAGGCGCATCAATTCTATATGATCATCATTTAAACCTCAACAAAACCTAACGGTCAAGAAAAGTTTTCACAACTTTCACTCGACGATTTCTTGCAAATAAACGCTTCTGCTGAGGACTTCTTACATCCTGTTAAGGACTAAAGACTCACTGAAACTGACGAGAGAGAAAAAACAAACTTCCATCATGGAAAATGTGAGATTTGAACACTTTGAAAGTCTATGGTGTTTTCAATGTATTTTACCGTCGAGACTTTCAGAGCCCTCAAATGTCACTGATGTTTTATATAAAGACTTTGACACGAACACTCCCCCAACCCAGGGTCACATGGTAAAAACAATATGTTGAAGGAGAAATTCAGATTAACTAATGAATTACAGGGAAATGAAGCACCTGCACATGTGCCTGTTATTTTACTGCAGTGATGCACATTGTCAGTACTGGACTGTACCAGCTCCATTTATACTGTATATTCATAAAAAAAATGACCAAAGATGCGCATAAAATAACTAAATCACGGCCTTACTGACAATAATGTCATTATTTAATATATTTACTAAGATATCACCAAGCTCCCAGCTGAAGGGATACATGTTGATGTTGTGAATTTAAGTGCAACACTGGAGTATTTGAAGTTAGTATATAATACCCAGCAGATATGTGATATTATATTTTCAGACAGTAGGCAACACATTGATATAAGGCTCTGTCCTGAAGAGGACCCCTGTGTCAAAATGAGCTTTAAGACCTTCACTATTTAATTTTTGTACTTTAGTCTTAATTAAATACATGTATTCAGGTTACCACACAAAATCTGCAGCCAGGTAATATTCCAGCACAGAAAAAGGGTACACACTGCACAGAGACAGCAGATAATGTTTTCTCTGGGGTCTCCTGGTCTGTTTATGGGCAAATATTAGGGAATGGAACTTTCCCCCATTTTGAAGGGGAAAGTTCAAATTTTTGCAGAAATGGTGAAATGAAATTCACATTATTCAGTGTCATTTGTTGCATTTACTGCACTTGTGGGGCCTCCTTCTAACATGTGTGTATTGTTGCAGTGTGATGTTCCCACCACCCTGCAAGTCTCGAGAGACAGCAGAATCTCTGCACGCCGGGCAGATGCTGCGAGGAAACCTGCAGCCTGGAACAAGTGTTCATGCTGCAGGGATGACCAGGTTAGACTTCCGAATTTTCTTTTTTTTTTAAAAAAATCTTTACAAAACATTTCATCATTTACTATTTAGGAATTGTAGAAAATCAAAATGTCTCTCTAACAGCACTCTAACTTGCTGACTGTCATCAACTATCTGCAGCCAATTGTAGAACTGAACACTATCTTGTTGTCAGATAAAACAATTGGACACTGTTCATGTCACATGAAGTACTGAACATAATGTGTTTTATTAGTGGTCAGTGCCACATTAACTTTTTAAGTCGCATTGTGGGATAATTTGAGTTCACTATTTAGGGTTTAATTAGGCCATGATAATATTCACTGGACTGTTTAGGGTATATGAATCCTCACAAAATACAGAATCAGACAACACACTATGTTCACTATATTGTGAATAATGAATGATTTTGGACACAGCCGCTGCTGCACAGTTTTATTGCACTGCATACTGGACTTACTTTTCACTTGACTTAGTTCCCATCAAGCTGTGCCAATTCACAGCTTTACTCTGTGACATTATTTTCCTTGAAATTAAATTGCATCTTGTATCCAGACTTGAATAAACTAAGGGCTGTTCTTCTAAAGCCCTGTTAAATTGTGAACGTTTTTTACTTGATCAGTGCATCTAACGCAGATTTTTCTCTTGTGAGACTGAAAAATTATCCTCTGCTGAACTTCCTCAGGAGCAGAAACACCAGCAATCTGCTACTACTGCCAAACGTCCCCGGAAGAGGAAGCGGACCTCCGTGGCCCGTCCTTCCAAACCTTCTGTTGAACCCCCAGAGGTATTGGCTCCCACTCCTGAGCCCTCAAGCCCGGCTGCTGACATTCCAGGGTTACTGAATTTGGTCCCTCGGTCTGCCATCCCACCTGCCGACCTGCCAGTGGTCTCAAATGTGGCCCCCGGCAGCCCCCGGCCCTCCACTGCTCCCCTGCAAGCTGACAGCCCTCTGAAGATACACAACCGCTCAGTAGAAGAGTACCAGCAGATCTACCATGAAGTGGTTGATGACATGCTGACGTATGTTTGTGAAAAATCTAAATATTTTTCAAACAAATCATGTCACATTTTTATTATCACTTAAAAATCTATTGGTCATTTTTTTCAATATATAAAAACTTTTTAATCCCACATATTGTGATTATTAAATGTTTGCTTCTTTCACTCCTCACAGATACAAGAATGGCCGGCCGCGTCCATACAGTTTGGAGCTTGGCCGTCGTATCAAGCAAAAGCTGTGGGAGAGACTGAATCGTCCCACGTTTACGACCTCAGCCAATGAGGACGGGCTTGTGAATGTTGATGTATCATATGGGGTTGGAGTCTATCCTCCCCTTCATGATGTAGATATTTCATTAGAACCAAAGCCTGAGCAGCCACCAAGAAAAAGAGCTAAGAACTGAAACTGAACTGACAGTATCAGTAATGTGTAAATAGTTAAAGACATTAGAATAGTTCAATAAGATCAAATCTGTAAATCATATTTAGTTTTAAGTCTTTTTAACAGGTAGAATTGTGTTGTTTCATCAGTAAATGCAGCTTCTGTCTGAACTTTTTTCCAGCCAACTACACATCCAACCTCTGCTGTTGCAGCCTCCACCTGCATGCTCTACCATCCACCTGCAGCCTGAAGCTCCACCTGCAGATTACAGAAAGTACACCTCCACCTACATCTTCCGTAAACCACCTGAAGTGCTCTGTTTTGCCCTCCACCAGTAGCCTGTTTCAGCCTCCATCAGATCTAACTGTGCCTCCAACTGATACCAGCCATCTGCTGTCCTAGCCTCCACCTGCAGAAAGCAGATAGCTGCTTACACGTGCTCCACCTAAAATGTTTTACAGACAAATTCCAAACAACAACAACGACCTGAACCTCCACCTGCAGTTTCTGCCAGAAAACTGTAGCCGTCGCCTCCACCTGCAGATTCTGGTAGACTGCTATAACCCGAATCTCCACCTGCAGCCTCTGCCAGCAACCTGCAGCCGCCACCTCCACCTGTAGATTCTGGCAGACAACTGCAACCTGAACCTCCACCTGCAGCCTCTGCCTGCAATCTGCACCACCACCTCCACCTGTAGATTCTGGCAGACAACTGCAACCCGAACCTCCACCTGCAGCCTCTGCCAGCAATCTGCACATCGCCTCCACCTGCAGATTCTGGCAGACAGCTGCAGCCCGGGCCTCCACCTATAGCCTCTGCCAGCGATGTACAGTTGCCGCCTCCACCTGTAGATTCTGGCAAACAACTGCAACCCGAACCTCCACCTGCAGCCTCTGCCAGTAATCTGCACATCGTCTCCACCTGTAGATTCTGGCAGACAACTGCAACCCGAACCTCCACCTGCAGCCTCTGCCAGTAATCTGCACATCGTCTCCACCTGTAGATTCTGGCAGACAACTGCAACCCGAACCTCCACCTGCAGCCTCTGCCTGCAATCTGCACCGCCACCTCCACCTGTAGATTCTGGCAGACAACTGCAACCCGAACCTCCACCTGCAGCCTCTGCCAGTAATCTGCACATCGCCTCCACCTGCAGATTCTGGCAGACAGCTGCAGCCCAGGCCTCCACCTACAGACTCTGCCAGCAATGTACAGCCGCCGCATCCACCTGTAGATTCTGGCAGACAGCTGCAGCCCAGGCCTCCACCTACAGCCTCTGCCAGCAATGTACAGCCGCCGCCTCCACCTGTAGATTCTGGCAGACAGCTGCAACCCGAACCTCCACCTGCAGCCTCTGCCTGCAATCTGCACCGCCACCTCCACCTGTAGATTCTGGCAGACAACTGCAACCCGAACCTCCACCTGCAGCCTCTGCCAGTAATCTGCACATCGCCTCCACCTGCAGATTCTGGCAGACAACTGCAACCCGAACCTCCACCTGCAGCCTCTGCCAGTAATCTGCACATCGCCTCCACCTGCAGATTCTGGCAGACAGCTGCAGCCCAGGCCTCCACCTGCAGCCTCTGCCAGTAATCTGCACATCGCCTCCACCTGCAGATTCTGGCAATCGACTACAACACGAACCTCTACCTGCAGCCTCTGCCAGCAATGTACAGCTGCCGCCTCCACCTGTAGATTCTGGCAGACAACTGTAACCCGAACCTCCACCTGCAGCCTCTGCCAGTAATCTGCACATCGCCTCCACCTGCAGATTCTGGCAGACAACTGCAACCCGAACCTCCACCTGCAGCCTCTGCCAGTAATCTGCACATTGCCTCCACCTGCAGATTCTGGCAGACAACTGCAACCCGAACCTCCACCTGCAGCCTCTGCCAGTAATCTGCACATCGCCTCCACCTGCAGATTCTGGCAGACAGCTGCAGCCCAGGCCTCCACCTGCAGCCTCTGCCAGTAATCTTCACATCGCCTCCACCTGCAGATTCTGGCAATCGACTACAACACGAACCTCTACCTGCAGCCTCTGCCAGCAATGTACAGCTGCCGCCTCCACCTGTAGATTCTGGCAGACAACTGCAACCCGAGCCTCCACCTGCAGCCTCTGCCAGTAATCTGCAAATCGCCTCCACCTGCAGATTCTGGCAGACAGCTGCAGCCCAGGCCTCCACCTACAGCCTCTGCCAGCAATGTACAGCCGCCGCCTCCACCTGTAGATTCTGGCAGACAGCTGCAACCCGAACCTCCACCTGCAGCCTCTGCCTGCAATCTGCACCGCCACCTCCACCTGTAGATTCTGGCAGACAACTGCAACCCGAACCTCCACCTGCAGCCTCTGCCAGTAATCTGCACATCGCCTCCACCTGCAGATTCTGGCAGACAACTGCAACCCGAACCTCCACCTGCAGCCTCTGCCAGTAATCTGCACATCGCCTCCACCTGTAGATTCTGGCAGACAGCTGCAACCCGAACCTCCACCTGCAGCCTCTGCCTGCAATCTGCACCGCCACCTCCACCTGTAGATTCTGGCAGACAGCTGCAGCCCAGGCCTCCACCTGCAGCCTCTGCCAGTAATCTGCACATCGCCTCCACCTGCAGATTCTGGCAATCGACTACAACACGAACCTCTACCTGCAGCCTCTGCCAGCAATGTACAGCTGCCGCCTCCACCTGTAGATTCTGGCAGACAACTGCAACCCGAACCTCCACCTGCAGCCTCTGCCAGTAATCTGCACATCGCCTCCACCTGCAGATTCTGGCAGACAACTGCAACCCGAACCTCCACCTGCAGCCTCTGCCAGTAATCTGCACATTGCCTCCACCTGCAGATTCTGGCAGACAACTGCAACCCGAACCTCCACCTGCAGCCTCTGCCAGTAATCTGCACATCGCCTCCACCTGCAGATTCTGGCAGACAGCTGCAGCCCAGGCCTCCACCTGCAGCCTCTGCCAGTAATCTTCACATCGCCTCCACCTGCAGATTCTGGCAATCGACTACAACACGAACCTCTACCTGCAGCCTCTGCCAGCAATGTACAGCTGCCGCCTCCACCTGTAGATTCTGGCAGACAACTGCAACCCGAGCCTCCACCTGCAGCCTCTGCCAGTAATCTGCAAATCGCCTCCACCTGCAGATTCTGGCAGACAGCTGCAGCCCAGGCCTCCACCTACAGCCTCTGCCAGCAATGTACAGCCGCCGCCTCCACCTGTAGATTCTGGCAGACAGCTGCAACCCGAACCTCCACCTGCAGCCTCTGCCTGCAATCTGCACCGCCACCTCCACCTGTAGATTCTGGCAGACAACTGCAACCCGAACCTCCACCTGCAGCCTCTGCCAGTAATCTGCACATCGCCTCCACCTGCAGATTCTGGCAGACAGCTGCAGCCCAGGCCTCCACCTACAGCCTCTGCCAGCAATCTGCACACCACCTCCACCTGTAGATTCTGGCAGACAACTACAACCCGAACCTCCACCTGCAGCCTCCACCTGTAGCCTCTGCCAGAGGCTACAGGTGGAGGCTGCAGTTCGGGTTGCAGTTGTCTGGCAGAATCTGCAGGTGTATGCGGCGATGCAGATATCTGGTAGAGGCTGCAGTTGGAGGCTAAGGCTGCAGCAAGCTGCCAGAACCTGCAAGTGGAGGGGGTATGCAGATTGCTGGCAGAGGCTGCAGCCTGAACCTTCAGCAGCAGCCTCTACCAGCGACCTGCACCACCTCCTCCACCTGCAAGTTGTGGCAGAATGCTGCAACCTCAACCTCCACCTACAGATGCTTCCAGCTCATCTCTGAATCATCTGCTTCCATCTGCAGATTATGACAAACAGCTCCAGCCCAAACCTCCACTTCCAAGCCTCAGCCCCCAACCTCCAGTCTCCACCACCTCCTCTGCCAGCAACCTGCACTGCCGCCTCCACCTGTAGATTCTGGCAGACAACTGCAACCCGAGCCTCCACCTGCAGCCTCTGCCAGTAATCTGCACATCGCCTCCACCTGCAGATTCTGGCAGACAGCTGCAGCCCAGGCCTCCACCTACAGCCTCTGCCAGCAATGTACAGCCGCCGCCTCCACCTGTAGATTCTGGCAGACAGCTGCAACCCGAACCTCCACCTGCAGCCTCTGCCTGCAATCTGCACCGCCACCTCCACCTGTAGATTCTGGCAGACAACTGCAACCCGAACCTCCACCTGCAGCCTCTGCCAGTAATCTGCACATCGCCTCCACCTGCAGATTCTGGCAGACAGCTGCAGCCCAGGCCTCCACCTACAGCCTCTGCCAGCAATCTGCACACCACCTCCACCTGTAGATTCTGGCAGACAGCTGCAACCCGAACCTCCACCTGCAGCCTCTGCCTGCAATCTGCACCGCCACCTCCACCTGTAGATTCTGGCAGACAACTGCAACCCGAACCTCCACCTGCAGCCTCTGCCAGTAATCTGCACATCGCCTCCACCTGCAGATTCTGGCAGACAGCTGCAGCCCAGGCCTCCACCTACAGCCTCTTCCAGCAATCTGCACACCACCTCCACCTGTAGATTCTGGCAGACAACTACAACCCGAACCTCCACCTGCAGCCTCCACCTGTAGCCTCTGCCAGAGGCTACAGGTGGAGGCTGCAGTTCAGGTTGCAGTTGTCTGGCAGAATCTGCAGGTGTATGCGGCGATGCAGATATCTGGTAGAGGCTGCAGGTGGAGGCTAAGGCTGCAGCAAGCTGCCAGAACCTGCAAGTGGAGGGGGTATGCAGATTGCTGGCAGAGGCTGCAGCCTGAACCTTCAGCAGCAGCCTCTACCAGCGACCTGCACCACCTCCTCCACCTGCAAGTTGTGGCAGAATGCTGCAACCTCAACCTCCACCTACAGATGCTCCCAGCTCATCTCTGAATCATCTGCTTCCATCTGCAGATTATGACAAACAGCTCCAGCCCAAACCTCCACTTCCAAGCCTCAGCCCCCAACCTCCAGTCTCCACCACCTCCTCTGCCAGCAACCTGCACTGCCGCCTCCACCTGCAGATTCTTGCAGAGAGATGCATCACAAATCTCAACCCACAGCATCTGCCAGCAACCTGCACCGCATCCTCCATCTGCAGATTATTGCAGATAGTTCAAGTCCAGCCCAGCCTCCATCTTCTAACCACCAACTTCCAGCCTTTGCCTGCAACCTGCACCACCCCCACCACCTGCAGATTCTGGCAGACAGCTATAGTCCAAATCTCCACTTACAGACATTTCCAGTTCCTCTTTGAAACATCTACCAGCAGCCTGCACCGCCTCCTCCACCTGCAGATTGTGAAAGACAGCTCCACCCTAGCCTCCAGCCTCTGCCAGCAACCTGCAACACCCCTTCACCTGCAGGTTCTGGCAGAGAGCTGCAGTCTGAATCTCCACCTACACCTACATCAGGTGTGTATGTCTTTCACATAAAACTCAGTACTCACAGCAGTACTGTAGTTAGTGCTGCACAGTAGAAAGTATTGTTTTGTGCATATTTCTGTTACATTGTGTCTTCTCACATTGACCCTTTGTACATCATGAGCATTGCTAGACGGTACTGAGTAGTTTTCTCTGTATTTTAACAGAGGATTTATGCCATGTGTGGACTATTTCTTGGATTACTATCGATTGTTTCTCTTTCTATTTTAGTGTGAATGTTTTTTATTGGGTATGTTGGGTTTTGTGCACACACTGCAAACCAGTTTCCCTCTGAGATAATAATAGAATTAATCTTAATCCTCCACTTGCAGATACAGCCCAAACCTCCACCTCCAGCCTCCAGTTTCTGCAAGCTACCTGTACTGCTGCCCCCTCCTGCAGATTCTGAGAGACAGCTGCAGCCAGAACCTACACCAACTTCCTCTGCTAGAAAGCTGAAGAGCCCCACTCCACCTGAAACTTCTGCCAAACTCCACCAACAGCTTCTTACAGTCATCCACAGAACCATCCTCCTCCAGCTCACAGTAACCATCTGCTCCTCCAGCCACTGCCTGCAGTCTCTATCAGTAACCTGCAGCCCCAATATCAGGAACCGGGCTATAGTTTGATTAATACAGTGACTAAAAACATATGATTTATCCATGACTGAGCCCTGTTGTAGCTAAAATGATGTTTGAACATTTGGGAAGTTAAAACCACAAAAACAAAAACGAGTATTTATGTCATGTTTACTGCTTTGGCAAATGTTGTAAGTGTTTGACTACAGATTTTTTGGAAATATCAAAACAAACTCAGTATTTTTTGTAATTAAATATGTAGAGAATTTTCATTCTATCTCAGGGAAGGTACCTTAAGGGAATTGCATATTGTTAAAAATGGACCTCCGGCACTTAAATGCACTTTACAGTAATTTCTTTAATTGTACTGAAATGAATTTGCCTCATTCATTATTAGACCCCTACTTAATGATGCCATTTCTACTTATTCAGTTATTCAGAGTTTCTTGCACATATGACTAATTTTAATGTTTTTTTCATGTGTTTCATATTCCAATTCAAAGATAAAATGCCTGCTGTATTTTCAGTGTAAAATGATTTTTTGTCATTGCTATAATCTGAACATTATGACAACAATTGACCAACATGATCTAAAAATTCAGAGGGATGTCAGTGTGCAATATTACTACAATAAAAGATTGCCAAGCTTTTATTATGTTATGTATCCATTTCTTTATTTCTGAAGATTTTAATGGTTGAAAAGTAAGTCGAAGTGAGCCAAACATTTATCTCATAGGCAGGGTCTATGTCCCATCCCAAACTGGAGGAAATGAACAGAGAGTAATTGACAAGTGTAAAGACAAAACTAAAGACATGTTCTGCTATGACAAATATACAGAGATAAGACTCAGAATTCATGACCAAATCCAGATGTTTTGTAGTTAGTATTGTAGCTGTAGATGTTCTCCATACAGCTATATTGATTATAGCCACTTTAAGGTGAAATAATCATTGTATTCTGGTTTTCTGAAGGCTATACTGATCTACTGATAAATTAAAAATTAATTTTGCCATCACTTTGCCATCCATTACTCAAACTTTTCCATCCTCCAAAGAATAACATTTTGGAAAAACACAGGGTTCTAGGTTCAAGGTTAGCCCCAAATCAATCAAATCCTACTTTGGTTTATTGCCAGTATCCTTTACACTCCTAGCTGTTTGCGTCATTTATTGAGCATCATGTGTGGTTGAACACCTGTCGACACACGTCAGACGCCGGCAGTCTGCGACATTTCCTCTGCTGAGCTATCTTTAGTGAGTACACAGGTTGAGGAGCTGCGTTCCCTCCTGTGTCCAGGCCTATTGTGTGTTTTTACTGGGAAAAGGAACCTACGCCAGACACTAACAAAAGGACAACACCCATCCTCTCATGTTGAGGATGAAGGCAGGAGGACCAAAACAGTATAAACAATATAAGCACATTTCACTGTTGCTGGAAACAGTGTCAAGCCTCAAGCCTAACATCCTGTGTACTGTCTTGGGATTTTCCCATTGCATGTTTGATAAAGAAATATGTGTTGGGGTCATCAGATCAGGAGAAAAATACTGAAAGGCTGACACACTGGGCTATTGGTAAATGGTAAAAAGATGAGATACATTCTTTCATCTCGACCTGACAGTTTAATTCACCCATCAGATAGGCCTACAGCGGATAATCTGATGGTCAAAAGAGTGGCCTTTTTCATAGGTGTAAAATTACAAAATTACTTCAACTTTTGAATGCTAGCACCATGGAGTAGTAGCAAAATGTGGTAAAAGGCTTTATTTAACAATTTTTAGTCCCTTTTGTCTTGGCAAGCACTTAATCATCTTTATATCCCCTGTTTTGCCCATTCAATATTTCCTTTATCTCACCATAGGCTATTACCAATTTTTCATATAGAATGATGAGAGAGTGTTTTCATGTAAGTCCAGAGGAGTGATGGGTCCATGGTGTGTGTGTGTGTAACGTCAGTTGAGCAATCGAGTTTCATTGACCTGTCCGATAACAGATAATATTTTGTCAGTTTCAGGGTTTGATAACTATCAAATTTTGACATAATACTTAAAATACTCCTGCTGTTGGGGTAAAATACGTTGAGGCCAATGTGTCCTATTACAAAATATAATTTGAATGTTTCTGAGGGATTTCAGATAAAAGTAACTTTTTAATATTTAAGACAAGGTTTTACTGTTATGCCAGAATATATGGAAATCATTTCATTATATTAAAAGAAGATATGTTTCTTTATAACTGACAGAAAATCTTAAATTTTATTTTTCTAAATGAGAATCCTTTCATTTTGAAAATGATTTCTTCATATTAGACCTTGTATCCCCACAGAAGGCACAGGTTTAGGGCAGAAAGAAATCTGTTGCTTCTCTTCCTTCCCCCAACTCACAAGTGCCATCTACTGGTTGTAGTTCATGACCTACTTTCCCTCCAAGCTTCATAGAAAATTTGTCACACCTGGACAACAGAAGAATCCACGCAATAACTGGCTCTGTTGACGTTAACAGTGCCAAATCTTCATGCTTGTAAATTAAGTAAGTTCTTGCATGAAAAAAAGCAAACGAAAAGTATTTTATGCTTTATTACTACTGATTTATTTGTATAAAAGTGTAGAAAATCATAAATAGAGGTTATAAATACTGAATAGATGAATAAATACATTAACCAAACTGTTGTCAATTTGAGATGATAAAAACATTATTTAGGGCTGTAGGATCTTCACAGTGTTGATCCCATTTCCAATACTGCTGCAAAGTCCTTGTGGTGTTTTTTATGTACACATCTCTGAAGCAATACTGAAATGACAAAAATCAAAATATTAAATATGATTTCTAACTGTCCTGTAATCCTTTATCACAGAGTTGTCAGCAGAAAGCCATTTTCTCCTCAGTAGCATGGCTGCCCAGACCCTCTCCTCCCAGCCAGTCCTCATCCAGCTCCCCCAGAATTTCCTGCAGGGATAGCTCAGGCAGGGGGGCGTGCTGGACCAGCGTCAGATGTCCGGACTCCCTGCATCCTTCCAGAGCAGCCCCGCTCCACGAATCCTCCATTTGCCAGTACTGACCTTCTAGTGGAGGGCTGTTTTCGAGACTGGTATCCCAATATCCAGAATCAGGGGTGTCCGGGGTGGAGGAGTGGGAGGTGGAGCAAGGCATGTAGATCTGCTGCTCTGCTGATCCAGGATACATGAAGCCTGCTGCCTGGTTGGAGCTTGAGTTGTAGTTTCTCACTTCCATGGGAGAGTGGCACCACAGCGGCGTGACAGGGGATGTTTGGCTGCCTGGCTGGGACCAGTAGCCCCTCAAGGGTGGGCTGCCCTGCTGGAGCCCATACATGGAGCCATAGTGGCCACGCTCCTCAATAGTGGAATAGGCTGGAGGACACTGTCCATAGAAGCAGGCCTCCTCCATCTCCTCCTTCACCTGGGTTGGGTAGGCCGGTGGGGGACCCTGAGGGACTGAGCCAGCCTGAGGGCCCCTGGCTCCAGTATGGGGTGAAGGTAGAGCATCCTGGACTGGGCTCTCAGTCTGCCATAGCGCTTTCTTGGCTCCTTTGCACTTCAGGGTGCGAGCTCTTCTGTTCTGAAACCACACCTGGACAGGAAAGACAGAAAAGAGGAGTTTAGATTTGAATCAGGACAGATAAACAACACATTCTGTTCTGTTAATCATTCTTCTGGGCAAACAGGCACCAGTGTAGGAGGAGGAGAGCAGATCTAGTAGATGTCAGCTGTCAGAGCCTGCTGTACAGTCTATCTGTCACCTCAAACAAGATCCCGATAAAAACAGCTTGTGTCATCTTTAAAGATAGGGAAATCAAGTGATAGAGTGATAGTGCTATCAACAGTTGTATGCAGGATGCATTTGGAAACAGAGCCCTTCTAATGATCAGAAACCACAGTACAAAATGCCTTACCACACAACCATGTGTGTTTGCTTATACACTTATGTGCAAAGCATGCACATTTGTGTGTATTTAATCTTGGAAGAACATCAGTATCCAATTCTCCAAATAAAGATAATCCTCAAACTTATCTGAACTTACAATTTCACTGAAAACCATTCATTAATTTCATCTTCATATTTATTCCTAAGATACAGGGTTTTTTCAGTAAATGTGATGCCAGGGGCGACTGCATACCTGGATGCGTGACTCTGGAAGGCCCGTGGTCTGGGATAGGCTCTCTCTGAGGCTGATGCCAGGGTACGGGTCAGTCTCAAAGGTGATGCGCAGGAGCTCCACATGCTCTTTGGAGAAGCTGGTCCTCTTCCTGCGGCTGGCACTGCGAGAGGAGGTGCCACCGGAGCCAACGGGCCTGGCATCATCTGAGGGAGGAGAAGAGAGCAGGTTCTACATCAGATGGGATCCACAACACATCTTTCCCAATTTCAATCATTAAGTTCTGCTTGGTCGCTCTACGGGCTTCCCTCTACAGCTGTTATGAAACAGTAAACCTGACTAATGCAATGCATAGATGCAGAATGTTGAATATTTACCGTCATAGATTTAATTAACTGCCTTTTCTGTTTGCGTGGTTCTGATGCTGTACTATCAAGTATACAAAACAAAGCATGTATGTCTTTATCACTGATTATACCAGACCCTTGTTCTAATATTAGCAAATTCTTTAAGGGGTTCTAGCTTTATAGGTGGCAGGTTTTACATTATATGACATGCAAGTAGTGTCGACATGTTTACACAACCTAATACAAGGATCTGCAAATCATTTTAAAGAGGCTTTTCTGTTATTGGCAATGTGCCTGACACTACCTGTCTGTGCAGTAAAACCATCACCCGGTAAGCAAGTTAAACACATACTGAACTATTTCACCCAGAGCTCTGTCATTTAAAGAGTTTGCAAAAACTAAAGCATATAGCTGCAGGTTATGAACAAAGCAAAGCAAACTGACAAGCAGAATTACTTGTTTTCAATCTTATAGAGTATAAAGCAGGTCTTACCATTGCTGGAGTCCTTCCACATAGCAGCACTTAAATGAATGAAGCTCACAAATAGATTTTGTAATGCACTTCTGATGTGACAGAGTTCACAGTATGGCAGTGTGTTCCTTCACTGGGAGTCTCTGAGTGTGTCTCCTGGTTGGGTCAGGGTACCTTATATATTGATCACCTGAGACCCCAGAAGGCCATGGTAAAGCCACAACAGAGTGTCGGGGTGGGGTGTCGTTTTGCTTTGAGGATGGGTGGTCAACAGAAGTACTCTGAGCAGAGGATCCCTTCTACCCCCCCCCCCCCCCCCCCCCCATCTCCCCCGTTATCACCTGATCCCTATCAAAGTGGTGGCAAGGTCAACAGCAAATATGACACACTACAGAACAATTTGGGCTGAGACAAAAGAAAGTCTGTATAGGATCGTTAGCCTCATCGATACCACTTAACTCAAAGATGACAAGTACTCATACATGAGAATATTTGTTTAGGTTTTTTGTGTGTGTGCTGCTGAACATGTGACATATCAGATAATATAAAAGGCAGGGCCCACATTCACAAACTTTGTTTTAATCTTCATTGTTAAACTACATCCATGATTTGTGTCTTTTTTGCTTCTATTTAATAATGACGTGCATAGTTTCAATGTGTTTTGTAGTGGTTGTAGTTTTGTGGTTTGTCATTAATATATATTGTTACAATGCATATTAATACACAATGTATTAGGCCAGTGTTTTTAAGGGTACAGATATTCTGAAGTGGGAAAAGACAAGACACCTAAGCATTATAAACATATCTTTCTTAATATTTCAAGGCTATCCCTTCATTCAAATTTGGCTACTGGGAGTCATCTGATTAGTGTTAACAAACAAACTTTAGAGGCTTTGCAAACTGTTGAACATTAATCAACCGACAATAGCCTTCAAGAAATATTTAACTCACAGGCCTTAGCAAAATACAAAACAGCATTCTGAGCTGAAGCCTATCAGCGGCTCCTGTTTTCTTTTCATATGCAGGGCAGCTCCCTGCTATCACAAGAGAAAAGACAAAGGTGGGTAATTATTCAGTGATTAATTGGACAGCTATTTGGTCCCACACAGCAGCCTCATTACAGTGAGCATCAAAGTGAGCTTGTCAAATGGTTTAACATGTCCAGGCTTTGACCGAGCTGTATGCAGATGCTGTGACCTTTAACCTCAATATGTCAAATGTGTCTTGATTGTGCTGACCTGCTGCCAGAAAACAGGCATGTGATGTCTTAAATGAAATATCATGTTTTATTTAATTATAAACATGATGAATATGTCTCATCCTATGCCCATTCACAATATAGTCTTCACCTTTGACCTCTTTCCTGCCAGTCAATTTATCATGATTTCTGAGCTTGTACCATGAATAAGAGCATCAGCTAGATAGAAAGTTGAATGCACAGGAAATGTGAATTCTAACATAGTGAATCAAGTCAAATAGTACAAAAGGGCAAAGTGCAGAGAGAGATTTACAGTATATGTAAGAGTTTTAGAAAACAGTGCAGTTTGAAGTTTACCAAAGTTATCTACAGCAAAGAAACAAGCCGTGTCTTTTTATCTTTATCTGGACAACTAGCAGAATCAATGTCTCCATGTGTGGAGACGGCTCCTGAAAGTCCCACTAACTCTCCCTCTGCTTTATCCAAATCCTATCAGACATCATACGCAACACTTTGCCGACTCTAGAAGCTCCTAAACTCACTCATGTGAATTAAATATTCTATTGAATTCTGAATCGCCATATTAAAAACTTGCACTGTGTATTTCGCTATCTAAAATTAGTATGATAAAATAATAAAACGGGAAAGAGTCTTATCAAGGAACCATTTTGGTAGATTAAATACTTGCTATGCCCAAGTTTACATACAATGATCGAGTGATTAAAGATAACTAAACACTGGTTCAACCCATGGGCTATTCAACTAATGCAAAATCACTATGAAGCACTTTGTTTAGTTTTGTCTTGACACTACAGAGATCTGCATATTTTAAAAAGCAAAAAGTCATGTGATCAGCTTATCTCTTCATGTAAACTGCAAAGCATAATCCTCCAAACAGTAAAACAGTGATGCTGCAACTATGGCTGTCACAGAGTCACAGGGCTGCACAAATCAACTCATACATCACAGTTTGGAAATAGGAAAAGGTTGAATTTTCATGTTTGGCATTTATTTATTAGTTTAACATGCATTTTAAATTTCTATGCTATATAATAATGTGTTCATTTTTAAGTTGGTAGTTGTGGGAAATCATGTAAAAGAAAAAAAAAAGAGGAATTATGAGCTTTTTAGGAATACAAAATTATTCTACGGTTACTGACATCATATTTGGTGATTGTAATAATGTTATAATGTTAATAGTTTGGTTCTGTGTAACAAGATACATGATTAAGACATTATAAAATAGTAGAAAATGAATGTATTATAATTAATTTACAACCTGATTATTGTAGAATTGATTAAGTTTATCAAGCATTTTCTCCACATCCAATCTCTTGATTTTTTGTTTGTGCAGCTGCATAACTCCAAAATTAAATAATTGTAAGTGTTTAGGAACAGCCAAATAATCTAAAACTCTATAGGGGTCAGTAGTCCGCTGCTTCATTATTTATTTTATTAAGTATAAATTCTGAACTACAGTAACAGTCAAAAGTTTGGACATACTTTCTCATTCAAGGGAATGCATAGGCTGTGTAACAATTAACAGCTCTTCATAGAGCCGACAGGACAAAGTCTGTTAACAAATGCATCTCCTCACAGCAGCTGCGTACTACATCCAACCATTACAGCCAACCATACTGATTCTAACTGTGGTGTGGAAAGAAAGTGAGAAAATTAAGTATACTAAAATGTCAGTATTCATGCTAAAATTGCTTTTTTATTGAGTGTGGTATTGATGTACAGAATTATCCCACAATAGCAATAGAGGAGCAACTCACAGCAGGAAACATTTAAACAGATTGTGGACAGATGTGAGACAGCTCCAGTCAGAAGTCAGAAAACAGTTTTAAGTATTAAATGCTTTGAACAGCGTTTTGCTTTCTCTTTGAAAATGGCAATTGATTTCTAAAATTACCATTGGCACAAATTGTATTATTTCCCAAAGTTGTAAAGCCTTCTATCTACCTGAGCAATGCTAAAGTATTATAATATATGGTGTATGGTATTATAATACGTTATATAGTGTATATTATATATATTATATAGTTATATAGGGTTTTTTTTTACTTTTTACTACTACTACTGAAAGCTCCAGGAGCACAAGAGGGCAGCATTGCAGTGAAATGCTTTTATTTCTACAGTTTATCTCCCACCGCTGTTATCACACGGACATATTTGACAGGTGGACCAGCGCAGAGCAGCAGCAGCTATGGCTAAGAGTGATGGATGCGACTACTTTAGAAGAACCAGCCTGTTTTGGATCGTCGCCGTGACACTGGGGATGAGTTATTTTGCTGTAAGTGCATTAAATGAGCTGTATGTGAAGTGGAAGTATGGTAGAATAAAGACAAAATACGTGTTTTTCGTTGTTTCTCGTGTTGTGTTGCGTTAAATATCCTCCGGCTCGTTTATTATTCTCATTAAAAAAAAAACGTTACTGTCGTGAACTCTCGGGACGTTTGTATCTATATATTTTTCTATATCGCCATTTAAATCGATGATATTGTGGTGATATTTTGTGAAAATGATTTTGTGTCGGCAAAGTAACTTTCGAGGTCATTGCTAAGTGCACCGTGTTATCTTATCGGGATCCCAGGACAGGTCAAACATACATCTGTGCAAAGTTCATTGAACAAGTCAACAGCTTTCTGACAACTCCTGTACTTTAGTAGAAGCAGACAGTACGACAAACTCCATTCAAAATATGGTGCATTTATGTATAAGTATGTTATTTGGCTTATGTACACACCTGGCATGAAATGACTTGAAGCTTTGTTCAAATGTTTAGTTATCAGTCTTTCATTTCGCGTCGGTCAGTCAATTAATTCCCTGTAGCATTAAACCTAACAGATTGTTAGCAGGTTTTCTTGTAGCTAATAAGTGTTGCCTGTGTGGTAAGACAATTGCAAATATTAAACAAATTGATTGCTAATAAGAAATTTCATAATCAGTAGCAGCTGGATAAACACAAGCTCAGCCTTTAGGTGCGTGTCTGTCATTCAAACCGTGAATGAACAGCAGTTGAGGGCAAAGGGCCCCTGCCAACAATGGCCCTTTGTGTTTCCATGCACCAGCCACAGTCCACATGGACACATACCTGACATGACACAGGTGGACAGAAGAGGACAACAGTAGTTTGACACAATACTACATTATGTCATATGAGCTTTGCTGTTATTTATGGTCTGTTGCATGACTCTGTGTGTGTTTCATAATTCATAAATGTTTTCTTGTACTACAGTCTGTTAATTTTGCTTAGTAAATTGTCCTGTTTACTTATTTAAGGGCTGTAGACATGTTTTGACGTAGTATTTACTTCATTTAAAATGCTTTCAACTTTAAGAACTTTATCGGTTGAAGCAACATAGTTGAATTATTATCACTATGAAATTTGTTTCAGACTGACAGCTGTTGGAATAAATAACTGATCAAAATGTTGATGTTGGTAATTAGGGATGCACGATATTGGATTTTTTGCAGATATGCTGATATTTCCAACTCATTGTGGCCGATTGCCGATGCTGCTACCGATATATGCACATATTTTTTTCCAGTTGGCTGAGGAGACTACTATGTATGCAAGTGTAGATTGTATGTATGAGCGGAGCGTTATCTGTGAGCTAGCCTCCCAGCTAATGTTAGCCCCGGCTCTCCATGAGGATCTAACCGGAGCACCAAGCTCCGGTTTGTTATTCAGGTTAAAGTGGGAAGAAGCAGCTGGTCTGACGGGCAGCTGAGTGAAGTGGAGCCTGCGGAGGAAGCACCGGGACCGCCAGGGTGACAAAGTCCATTGAGGAAAGCACAGTCAGGCGACGGAGGGGAAGGCGACGTATCAGCCTCTCATAATTGGCAGAATTCTCCGATGCCGATATTTCATTTTAGAGCTTTTATCGGCCAAAGCCGATAATATCGTGCATCCCTAATAGTAATCAATCTGACGCATTTTCAAAAAGTAAAGCATCTTGCATGTCTTGTCTGTACACACTCTGTGTTGCACAGCTATAGCATACAACCCCTTGTGTTCTCCTGTACAGTAAGAAGTTTGAATGGTTGCTGCATACGTGGGCAAAGATAGAGATGCTATCAGGTTAACTGGTTATGGACTGAACCAGATGTCAGTTTGTATAAAGGTGGAGAAAAACTTCATCAGATTCTGACAGTAACAGAAAATATGGAGTCAGGTTTAAAGCCTGAAGAGATGTAGTGTGGCATGTCTCCCATGACCCGACCACCCACCCATATGACTCCAACCCACCAAAAAATCTGGCAAAACCGATTCACCTCCAGAACTGTGTCAAATGTAATTTCAGTGGCATATCTCACAAGGTTGCCCTTTGCACTACTTGCAGTCATGGTCCAAAATGCTGCATAGAAGCCATTCATCATGGAAACATAATGTCATACAGCTGATTACTGACTCAGTGCATTCACATCGCCTGAGAGCACACAGATGGTCGAATCAACCAACTGTGAACTTTCTAGTATTACAAAAAGAACATGAGTCATGTTGACCAAATTGATCAGAACATTGGGAACTACAGTGTCTGCTTTTAAAAAGAAGAAACTATCATTCATATTTTCTTCCGCTGTATGCCATGAAGTACTTGTCACAGTCATTACCAACACAAACAGTCTTTTCAAACACGTTTCATATCGCAGCAGTGAGATTAGAATTCTGAGTAATATGTTTTGGGGTGAACAAGTTATGAAAAGTTAATGTATGTTTAGAAAATGACAAACAAAAATCTCTCAAACTATACAGCATGTGTGTATGGTTTACATGGTTTGAACTGCTCCATCTGTGTTTTGCAGTGCTGCGTGTTTGTGCCAGAAAAAATCCCATTCGCACTTCTTGGTCCATTTGGCACCTTCTCCAAATACCTTGTGGATAACCATGCTGGCATTCTGTACAAAGGGTAAGGTTTTATGTGCAACACATGTGGCCCCGGCTAACGAGAGAGATACACTTCTTGATAAATGTGTGTAAATGATACATACACCACACCGACAGTTTGACTCTTTTAAAAAAAGGAAAACATTTCAGAATTTGATCTAGAATACAAAAGTTATGTCGTTCTCACGGACTCTACTAAATGTATTGATTAACCCTCATTACAATAAAAGGCAGTAACAGATTTTCCTCACAGTAGAAGTAGCATCAACAACAATCAAATGATGTGCAAAGTACCCCCACAGGGCTGAAATACACTATTTAATCAACTACTGCCTTAATGTTCTTCACTATTTACACATCGTTACCACCATTACCACAGGCAGAGCACTTTGCTAATTAGTCGTTTAAGTCACATGACTGCTGTGAGTATTAAGACTGAGATGGAAGGATAATGTTTTGGTGTTTGTTGGAAGTCGTGATATACAGAACAGCCGTTAAGCCTGAGTGTCTATTAAGAAGAAACTGGAAAGCATCGTTCAGTCTTTGGTGGTTTGATATTTGTGAAGTGGTTGATCTTTGTGTAGGTTGTCATGTGACTCCTGTTAATTCAGCGCTACTGGCGTAGTGGCAGCTTGGTGTGAGTCATCTTTGCATGAGGAAAAACAAAGCATGTTGGGAAGGTTTTTAGACCACACTTCTTTCTGGATTTCAAACTAAAGACTGTGATTTGTTTTTTAACAATGATGTGTGCATTATCATTGTTGAGTTTAATGGAAACTCTCTGTTACAGGTGGTTTGTTACCTGGGCTATCCATGTCTTTGAGGCTTTAATTGCATGGAGGGTGTGCAGGTAAGAATGTCAAGAACCTTATTGTCCACTAGATGGTGACGTTATCTCCTTTATTATAGACTTGTTTCCCACAACTCTATTATGAAATTGGGTCTTCTCAAAAGTTTCATCACCCCCAAAGCCTTTAAAACTCATGTCAAACACACTGCTCATACCAAATGTCATTGTCATCCTGTCCAATTGGATCTTGATGGAGAGTAAATATGAAACAAAACCTGCCAGATAGTATTTAGAAGGTAAATGTGTGCAGCAAAAACACATAATGTAAGCAGTAGTCTTCACATTTGACATGTTCATAAAATTCTAGGTGAATTGTAACCACTGTTAGACTTTGAACCCATTTAGACAGCTGCTGACTTTTCTTTTGCTTGTTGTTTCTTCGCCATGTTCCCGCAGCAACAAAGGTATCGACAACATGGCCACTCGCTGCATGTGGTTTTTCCAGACCTTTCTGTTTGGCTTCGCTTCTCTCGGCCTGCTCCTCAAGTACGACCCCGAGCGGCCCAAACAGCACTGATGCCGGCAGGAGAAGAACACTGCATGAACCTCGGAAATCAATGGCCTCCTTGTGCCTGTTCTTCCTCCACTGTCATCCCCTCTGATATGAAAACCTGCTGAGGGGCAGGGTGTGGAGGAAGACACTTGAGCCTTTTCTTTTATTATGTTTCTTTTAACAAAAAAGTATTGCGGTGATCACCTAACTTTGATTTGACAATACAAGCTTTTCTTACTTTATTTTCTGTGTTTCTTATGATGAGCCAACATCTCAGTTTCATTCCATAGATTTTTCTATACACCTAGTTGAAGGAAGGCAGTTGTACCCTAGAAATAATATTTTAAAAGTTTGCATTGATAATATTAACTGAAGTTATTTAAGAATCTGCCCTGAGCTGAATATTTAGTGCAATACAGGGGAATCTTTTATGAAATGTTTTTTTTCTCTCATCATGTTTACATTCAGCCTGGATGGCAGCAGTAGTGATATTTTCTCAGCTGCTGTGCTGAACATAATGTCAGACAGGTTGGCTGCAGATGGTGCGCTGCCACCGGCCTCAGAAATTCTCCAGGATAAAGAGAGGAGAGCTGCTCTATACATGTTTTAAATTCACATTTGCCTTTCCTATACTGAAGTGCTTTGACTTCACTTTTTTAAACTACAGACTGGAAGATCTTAATGCTAACTGCAAAATAAAGATTTATAAACTGCATGAAATGTGTTTTGCTGCATAATTTTTATTCCTCTGAAAATGCTCAAAATGCTCTGACTTCATCCTGTATTTTAAATGCCAACCTCAGCATGCTAACATGCTCACAATGACAATGTTGACACACATTCAGCGGGTATAATGTTTACCATGGTTACCATCTTAGTTTAGCATGTTGGCATGCTAACATTTGTCAAGTGCCACTAAACACAAAGTTCAGCTGAGAATGATAAGAATGTCATTAGTTTTGCATGTATTTGGTCATAAATCAAAGTACTGGGAAATTTAAAATTTTGACCTGACAATGGTGCTGAATGAAAAATATAAGGATCACCAAAGTTTTTACAGTTCACCACCATGGGATATGAATGTCTGTACCAAATTCACAGCGATTCATCAAATAGTTGTTGAGACATTTCACTCAAAAACCACAAATGTCAACTTAAGTGGTGGCACAAGAGGAAAAGTGAGCGGAACATCAGAGTTATTGGAATCCATCCTCTGGGCACCATGAAGCAAGCATGCAGCAAGTTTCATAGTAATCCATAGTTGAGATATCTCAGTCTGGACTAAAGCAATGGACTGACCAACAGAACGACATTGCTATCCCTGGAGCCATGCTATTAGCTTGGCTAAAAACATGAAAATATATTCCATAATAGATTTTTTGACCACTTGGGAGCAGCAGAAACAAGCCATAAACACAACACTAACATATTAACATATTTTAAGTTGACATGGCAAATATGTTAGCTAATGTTAAACTTGAGGCTCAGAGTTATTTACACATCTAGCAGACAGAGAAAAACATCAGTGTTCATCTGAGTAGTGTTTCAAGCAGCCTGACAAATTTTAAATCCAATATTCACTCTCCTTTTAGCTCTGATTTACTCTCCACCAACTTCATAGAAAAAAAAGAGCTGAAAGACATTCAAAAGCTCCATAGAGCTGAGAGAAACTGCAGAGTTGAGTGATAATTCTCTGTGGAGCAACTCATCTTGCATTACACATAATTAATAGTGTTAATATAAAAACATTGATTAGTGCAGCCTCGATCTAGGAAATGTTTGTATTTGTGTCACACAGTGACACAAATACAGTGACACGTAAACAGTGTGACATGGCCCGAACGAGGCTGAAGCAGTGGCACAGGGTCACCATGTCCTCTGCTTATGAACTTAAGAGCATTAGCCCGTCTTAAACAGCCCAGTCTCAACTAGAGCTGTCTCCAGCCATCAATCAGGGATGGATAGGGTAGGAGTAAATTACTCTCCCTTCCTGCTTCACTTTTACTCTTAGGAAAATACACTAACCATGAAGAAGTTATTTAAGAAACGCAGAGGAGGAAAAGTTTTTTTCCTCTACTTTCCTTCCACACACCACAAATCAGGACAGATCATGGAGTTTGTCCATTTTTATTTGGAGAACGATTGTACTTGGATTGACACTACCACCTTGAACAGTATAAATACAGAAATATATACAACAGTTTAAAAACAATATGGATTGAAAAATATATCCTTTATGTCTGTGTTTTAGGGAGCTACTTACTTCAGAAGGAGACCAGTGGAGGAGGAAGCCTGTGTCTACAGCGTATGATTCACACTCTGAGATTAATGGTAAACTATAAGAACTACATTCATCCTCTCAGTGCAGTCTAACTACTTCACTGTAATTACAGGGTGGCGTGATTCAAGAACAATAGCAGCGTAAGTAGTAGAAGTAATATGAATAATATTTGCTCTATAATCTCAAGGCTTTTCTGTATACACTTAGGTTTGCTTAACAGCCATTCTCTTAATGAGTTTTATGTAACAGAGTTCATGTCATAGTTACAGGATGTGTTTGCAAGTCATCTCACATTTTATGAATATGTCACTTCGTCTTCTTTTTTTTTTTTTTTTTTAACTTTCCTATCGTAAATATAGTTTGTGTTGATGGTGTTGGGATCACCGGTCCAGCCAGCATAGATAAGGATAGCGCTCACTCAGCGTCTTCCGCAGCTGAGCGCTCTGTGTCTTATCCCTGGTTTCCACCACACACTCCACCTGCCAACACACAGTTACAGTTAGCCCTCTGACATCACACACACACACACATAGAATTAGGGCAGTGAGTGAGTTGCCAGTTAATTATGCAACACCTTTCACCTTTTGACACTGAATAAACAGTACGGTGCCAGTTTGTAGGTGTAGACTGCAGGGGAAATAATGCAGAGCTGAGGCATAATGAGACAATTCTGCTTGTTCCCCATGTGATTTAACTGTTTCATTATTTTTTAACAGACACTTTGCTGAATAAAATTCAGGAATCAAGCTTTTTTATCCAATTTGTTTAAAAGAAAAAGGAGATTTTTAAACCCCCATATAATGCAATTCATACTTTGGTAACACTTTCTAACAAGGCACCCTTTATAAAGGTACTGTAAGACATAATATATGGCTTTATTAATGGTTAATAAATCATTTACTAATGCTTTATAATCAGGTTGTAAAAATTCCCATTGGCTGATCTGGCTATTGGCTATCTTTTCTATTTGATAATAATGCAGTTGTCAGGCCTGCAGCTGTAAGTGTTAATATATTGTTAATAAATGGATTTTGGCTCAGATTGTGTGCAGCACATTTGTAGAGGAAGTGATCCATTGCTCCAACCAGTCAAAGGCATTTTTCACAACCCAGCAACCCCAAATTACTCTCATTAATTTCTTATAATTGTTCCATAAATCATTAGTAAATTATTTATTAACTATTAGTAAAGCCATTCGTTACAATTTATACCTCCTTTATAGGGGTTGTTACAGGAGATAGTGGTACTAATATTTCTTGCAATGTAAGCTGAGCACAGATTCTTTCCAGATACAAAAAACAACAGTCATGGATCTTTATTTGACTATTCTTGGCCATCTAAATCCTGCCAAATCTCTGCAAACTCCAAAAGTAGACGAGCAGGTTGGCACGGAGGAGGAAAGACAGGAAG